>NC_089859.1:42349055-42604055 GCF_036373705.1 Amia ocellicauda
CAGGGATATGCATTTTTAATATTTTAAAGTATGTCTCCCTGATTTTTGTGTATTTAGGGCAGGACAGCAGGAAATGCGCCTGTGTTTCGACCTCCCCTAGGTCACACTGGCTGCACAGCCGCTCTTCTCTGGCAACCCAGAATTTTCTGTAGCGGCCTTTTTCAATGGCGAGGCTGTGGTCACTGAGCCTGTATTTAGTTAGATTTTGTCTCTCTTTTATATTTTGGATTTTTAAGTATTCAGCCAATGTAATGTTTCTATTCAGGGCCCGGTAGCATTCCAATTTGTTTTGTAATTCTAATTCATGTCTCTAATCTTTTGTGTATTTGCTTTTCAGGTACATGTCAATTTTCCCAATTGTTGTTGTTTTGGTCATTGTGTGTTCGGGCTCTGTGAGCCTCAGAGCCGTGGGGGCGTTTCTGTGTACGTGTAAGATGTTTTTATTAAATTCTAGGTGGAATATTTCCATGGGGCTTTTGTCCCAATTGTTGTTATTGAGGTTCATGAGGGGACCCCACACTTCGCTCCCATATAGCAGGATTGGTTGGATGATGGAGTTTAATATTTTAATCCAAATAGTTATTGGTATTGTTGTTTTCCCAAATTGTGTCTTTATGGCATAAAATGCCCGGCGTGCCTTGTCTTTTAATGCGTTTATAGCCAGGCTGAAGCTCCCTGACGCACTGATGGTCAGGCCAAGGTAGTTGTATCTGGTGCAGTGCTCTAATCCAGTGCTGCCCAGAGTGAAGCGGTACCTGTTTCCCTGAGATGGGGCTTTTTTCTGGAAAACCATAACTCTGGTCTTGTCCAGATTGACTGCCAGGGCCCATTTCTGACAGTACTGCTCTAGCAGCGCCAGGTTCTGCTGAAGCCCCTGCTCTGTGGGCGACAGCAGCACCAGGTCGTCTGCGTAGAGCAGGAACTTGATCTCTGTGTCATGGAGAGTTAGGCTGCGGGCGTCAGACTGCTCCAACACTGTGGCCAACTCGATGATGTAGATGTTGAACAGTGTTGGACTCAGACTGCAGCCCTGTCTCACTCCCCGCCCCTGAGTGAAGAACTCTGTTCTTGAGTTGCCAATTTGAACTCCGCATTTGTTTTCAGAATACATTGATTTAATGATGTCATAAACTTTACCCCCTACACCACTCTGTAGAAGTTTATAAAATAATCCCTTGTGCCAGATTGAGTCAAATGCCTTTCTAAAGTCTACAAAACAGGCAAATATTTTTCCTTTATTGTTTTGGGTATATTTATTTATGAGGGTGTGTAGAGTGTAAATATGATCGGTTGTGCGGTGTTTTGGTAGGAAGCCAATCTGACTCTTATTCAGGACACTGTGCTTGGTAAGGAAGGCCAGTATCTGGGCGTTGATGATACTGCAGAACACCTTCCCCAGGTTACTGCTCACACAGCTGCCCCAGTAGTTATTGGGGTCTAATTTGTCTCCACTTTTAAAAATCGGGGTGATCAATCCTTGATTCCCGACCTCAGGGAAACACCCGGCTCTCAGCACCAGGTTAAAGAGTTTGAGCAGAGCCTCCTGCAGCTGCGGGCTGCTGTGCTTCAGCATCTCAGGGCTGATGCTGTCGGGGCCGCTGGCTTTCCTGGGTTTGAGGATTTTGAGTTGATGTTTTAGTTCCTGTATTGTAAATGGGTTATCTAAGGGATTTTGGTTATTCTTAATGATTTCTTCCAATTTATTTAGGTTTTTTAATATTTTAACCTGTTCTGGCTTTGGATTGTTTTCAACATTTTGGTAAAGTTTTTCAAAGTGTGTTTTCCAGATTTCTCCATTTTGAATTGGTATTTCATTTTTTGTTTTTGGGGTATTTATTCTGCCCATATAGTGGTCTTTTTTCTTACTGAGGAGTTGCTTGTAGTGCCGCAGGGCCTGGCAGTAGCTGAGGCGAGCCTCCTGGTTGTCGGGCTCTCTGTGTTTAGTGTTGGAGAGATGTCTCAGGTGTTTCCTAGAAGTTTCACACTCCTGGTCACACCACTGTTCTTTTTTTCTTTTAGACGATTTCATATTTTGGTTTTTAATTGTTTTAATGTTTGATTTTAAAGCCAGTCTCTCAAATATTTCATTCAGTGTTTTGGTGGCTGAGTTTATTCCGTTTTGGTTTATTTGATAGTGTGAGGATTGATATCTGTCTAACATGTTTTCAATCTCATCACTATTCAGGGCTCTTGTGTAGTTCTCTGTGCTGGGCTCTGACCATCTCTAACTGGGTGGCAGGGAGACCAGTTTTGTGGGAAGTTTGGCTCTGACTTGTGGCTGCGCTGATCTTTTTAGGTAAAGTGTTATTTGGCTGTGGTCTGATAGTGGAGATTGTTGTCTGACTATAAACGCATTGTTGGCTTGTGGGTCCAGGTCAGTTATGGCGTAGTCCACCACACTGCTGCCCAGAGCCGAGCAGTATGTGAATCTCCCCAGAGAGTACCCCCTGGTCCTGCCATTGATGATATATAGACCCAGGCTTTTACATAGGCGCACTACCTGCTTCCTGCTCTTGTTTACCACGCTGTCGTGGCTGTGTCAGTGTGGAGGTGTGTGTGTGGCACAGCGGGGAGTCTCCGAACAGGTGTGTGTTCCCCTCTGTATTGATGTAGTCCATCTCTCTGCCAGTCCTGGCATTGAGATCGCCACACAGCAGTACAGAGCCCAGGGTCTGGAAGTGGCAGATTTCGTTTTGAAGCTCATGAAAGCCTTCCTCATTATAGTAGGGGGAGTCTGCGGGTGGCATATAAATTGCACATAGGTATATATCTGTGTTATTTTGTAGGGTGTCTTTTCTGATTTTCATCCACAGGTGTGTGTCTCCTCTCTGTACTGGGCATAGGGCTGCTCGGAGCTCCTCCCTGTACCACACGATAATCCCCCACGAGGCCCTGCCACACCTGACTTTGGGTTTTATATAGGAGGGCACAATCAGCTCCCTGTATCCATTGTATCCATCCAGTGTATAGACATATCTGCACAGCACCAAGTCTCTACAAGAATGAAAACATCTGAACTATTTACAGTGTTGATCAGTTCAGGGCCTGTGCTCTTCATTCCAAAAGTTGAGGAGCGTAAACCCTGCATATTCCAACTGCTTATTTTAAAGGACATGTTAATATATTTTATTATACTTGTCTCTTCTACATAAGAAAGTTTAATTTGTGGTCTACAACTGATATTATATTACTATTAATAATTATATATGGATATACATAATAATCACTCAAAGATTTTATGTTTGCATCAAAATATCAGAATAATTAAATCACATTTTTTCTTACTCTCCATCTCCACAACCATATATATGTGTGTTGAGGCTCAGTTAACTCAGCAGTGTGGAACAGATGACACTGAGGAGTTGCCTTATCTGGGCCAGCTGGGCAGCATCGGGCCTCCAGGCTCTGGAAGCCGCTGCTGCGTGGCTGTGTGGCTGTGCTGGTCCCCGGCTGTCCGCTCTGCTGTGCTGGACGGGCCCTCTGGGGATGGGGGGGTGGGGAATGGGGCCGCGGGGTCTCAGGGGCTGGGGCTGGGGTGGAGCCGGTGGCTGGGGATGTGGCCGGGGGCTGGGGGGTTTGCTCCTGGTCTCGAGGTGGGGGTGTGTGGGGTTTCGGCCCAGGGTTGTGTCCTTGAGGACCTTTGAGATGATCCTCACACCCGTCTTGTTGAGGTGGACGTGGTCATACAGGTGATGTGGCTGGATGTCTCAGTGGTGTGCCAGGTGGACGTTGGGGAGGAGGGCACATCTTCGGGACACTTCTGCGTTGATGGCCTGGATGATGTGCAGGGGCACGTCTGTGCGGGGCAGCAGTGTGGAGATGGAAATTTTGGCAGTTGGGAATTCCTCTGTGGCTTTCGTTGCTACCTGTCTCAGGGCTGAGGCCACATCGCCCCTGCGGGCACTCAGGTCGTTAGTGCCGGTGTGGATGAGGATGTGTTTGACTTGGCAAAGCCTCCTCTTGGAGAGCAGCTCCAGGGCTCTCTGTGCTGTGGAGCACCAAAGCTTTTTCACTTTTCGCCCAGGGAAGAGGCGCCTCTCAACCAGGAACTTCCCATTGGATTCGCTCAGAATGACCACCTCTGCGTTGACCTGCCACTCCGGGTTTGCGTCGGGAGTGGTGGGGGCAGCGGGTGTGTTTTGGGGGAGTGGCGTTTCAGGGGGTTGTGTATTAGTGGCAGGTCTGGTGATAGTGGGTGTGTCAGGAGTGGTGGGGAGTGTGGGTGGATCAGTGGGTGCGTCAGGGGTTGGAGGTGTTGTGGGGTCAGTGCAGTGCAGTCTCTGTGCTCCAGTGATGTGTAGCTCCTCTCTTAGCTCCTCCAGCTGGCTCTGCAGGCTCCTCAGCTAGCTGTGCTGGGGTGTCCAGGTCAGCTCCTCCCTCGCTCTGCGCAGCTCCGTCCTCAGGGTTTGGCTCTGCTCCTCCAGGTCTCTCACTGCTGCTCTCAGCTCATGGATCTCAGCCTTGTGCTGCATCTTTAGTCTGTGCATCTCATCCCGGAGCTGATCACACAAGGAGGTCTGGGCCAGGGTGCTCAAGGTCTGCTCCCTGAACTCCGCAAACTCCAGCTCCAGCACTGATAGGCATTCCTTTAGTGTTTTAATGTTGCTGGAGAGTTTTGGGGAGACAGGGGGGCAGTCTGTGGGAGATGGGGCACTGTCTGGCTCCGTGTGGCTGGGGGCAGACTGCAGGGTGGCCGGCTCTGGCTCTTGTTTCTCTACCTCAGTCTGCTGCTTTGAGGTGTGGAAGCCGAGAGCTAATTGGTCCAGGCTGCTCTCGCTGCCCTGCACCATGATGGTCCCGTTGTGGTATACATTAAAAGTGAGCATCACACTGTCTGTGTCTTTCTCTACCAGCACTGAGATCTGCCTGCCTCTGCTAATGCCCCTCTTGTTGTTATTGGGGTATGTCTGGCACAGGGTTTTGTGAAAGGCGGTGTAGAACAGTAGATTGTTCTTGACCCTGTTTTCTCCTTTACCGGTGTAGTCTAGGATGAGGGTCTCAGGAGATGCTCTCATCACAGCTTGTTTGTAGTCCTTCTTAGCCTGTGCAGAGCGAATGTCTTCAGGGTATCGGATTTCAAAAGGCAGCTCTGCAGTCAGACTGCTGTTCGATAGATTTCTATCAGTCTCAGTGGCAGTTGGGCTCTCTCCTACTGTCACTCTATTCAAATCGGAGCTCTGCATTTTCATTGGCTGAGTCAACTACTGAGAATGCTTATTTATTTTATTAATACATATTTTTTTGTTTAATTATTTGTCTCTTACCTCCAATTCTTGTCTTCAGCTTTTCTTTTCTGACTTTTCTTCCTGAACTGTCTCTCTGCTTTCTTCTTTTTGTGTTTCTCTTAAAATTATTATTTTTTGAATACTTTTTCTTCTGGATTTCTATTCCATGTCTTCTGTGTATGTTTATAGTGCTATATATTCATTTGTAAATCACAAATTAAATCCGCTTATGTATAAAAACAAATGTTTTTTAGGAGCTCATATTCCTCTCTCTCTCTCTCTCTCTCTCTCTCTCTCTCTCTCTCTCTCTCTCTCTCTCTCTCTCTCTCTCTCTCAATTCATTTCATTTGTATTGTCAAAGCAATTGGACATACATACACATACATACATATACACTCACCTAAAGGATTATTAGGAACACCTGTTCAATTTCTCATTAATGCAATTATCTAATCAACCAATCACATGGCAGTTGCTTCAATGCATTTAGGGGTGTGGTCCTGGTCAAGACAATCTCCTGAACTCCAAACTGAATGTCTGAATGGGAATGAAAGGTGATTTAAGCAATTTTGAGCGTGGCATGGTTGTTGGTGCCAGACGGGCCGGTCTGAGTATTTCACAATCTGCTCAGTTACTGGGATTTTCACGCACAACCATTTCTAGGGTTTACAAAGAATGGTGTGAAAAGGGAAAAACATCCAGTATGCGGCAGTCCTGTGGGCGAAAATGCCTTGTTGATGCAAGAGGTCAGAGGAGAATGGGCCGACTGATTCAAGCTGATAGAAGAGCAACTTTGACTGAAATAACCACTAGTTACAAATGAGGTATGCAGCAAAGCATTTGTGAAGCCACAACACGTACAACCTTGAGGCGGATGGGCTACAACAGCAGAAGACCCCACCGGGTACCACTCATCTCCACTACAAATAGGAAAAAGAGGTGAGACATTCAGATGGTAGAGTCAGAATTTGGCGTAAACAGAATGAGAACATGGATCCATCATGTCTTGTTACCACTGTGCAGGCTGGTGGTGGTGGTGTAATGGTGTGGGGGATGTCTTCTTGGCACACTTTAGGCCCCTTAGTACCAATTGGGCATCGTTTAAATGCTACGGCCTACCTGAGCATTGTTTCTGACCATGTCCATCCCTTTTTGACCACCATGTACCCATCCTCTGATGGCTACTTCCAGCAGGATAATGCACCATGTCACAAAGGTCGAATCATTTCAAATTGGTTTCTTGAACATGACAATGAGTTCACTGTACTAAACTGGCCCCCACAGTCACCAGATCTCAACCCAATGGAGCATCTTTGGGATGTGGTGGAACGGGAGCTTCGTGCCCTGGATGTGCATCCCACAAATCTCCATCAACTGCAAGATGCTATCCTATCAATATGGGCCAACATTTCTAAAGAATGCTTTCAGCACCTTGTTGAAGCAATGCCACGTAGAATTAAAGCAGTTCTGAAGGCGAAAGGGGGTCAAACACAGTATTAGTATGGTGTTCCTAATAATCCTTTAGGTGAGTTCATCGTAGCTCTTAATACTCTCTTTCTGTCTGGAGGAGATATAATTGAAGTATTGTACACGTACCCGGCTACTTTCAACACCCATTGCTGCACTGATATTTTTCCCTCCATTTTTCTTTATCCATTTTTTTTTTGCTGGAAGTTCCGTCAATACCCGTCAGCCTTTAAGAGACATCATGCAGCCAGGCCTCTTGTCTTGCGGCCACACCGTCCTGAACGCGCCCAATCTCATCAGATCTCGGAAGCTAAACGGGGCAGGTCCTGGTCAGTACTTGGATGGGTGACCTCCTGGAAATACCAGGTGCTGCTAGCTTTTTCGTCTCCTGGGAAACTTTATCGTAGCTCTTAATACTCTCTTTCTGTCTCCAGGAGATATAATTGAAGTATTGTACACGTATCCAGCTACTGTCAACACCCTTTGCTGCACTGATATTTTTCCATCCAATTTTCTTTTTTCTTTTTTTCTTTTTTTTTTTTGCTGGAAGTTCCGTCAATACCTGCCAACCTTTAAGAGACATCATGCAGCCAGGCCTTTCGGCTTGTGGCCACACCGTCCTGAATGCGCCCGATCTCGTCAGATCTCGGAAGCTAAACGGGGCAGGGCCTGGTCAGTACTTGGATGGGAGACCTCCTAGAAATACCAGGTGCTGCAAGCTTTTTACGTCTCCTGGGTAACTTCATCGTAGCTCTTAATACTCTCTTTCTGTCTCCAGGAGATATAATTGAACAATTGTACACGTACCCGGCTACTTTCAACACCCTTTGCTGCACTGGTATATTTCCCTCTATTTTTCTTTTTTTTTTTGCTGGCAGTTCCGTCAATACCCGCCAGCCTTTAAGAGACATCATGCAGCCAGGCATCTCGGCTTGCGGCCACACCATCCTGAACGCGCCCGATCTTGTCAGATCTCGGGAAGCTAAACGGGGCAGGGCCTGGTCAGTACTTGGATGGGAGACCTCCTAGAAATACCAGGTGCTGCAAGCTTTTTACGTCTCCTGGGTAACTTCATCGTAGCTCTTAATACTCTCTTTCTGTCTCCAGGAGATATAATTGAAGAATTGTACACGTACCCGGCTACTTTCAACACCCTTTGCTGCACTGGTATATTTCCCTCCATTTTTCTTTTTTTTTTTTGCTGGCAGTTCCGTCAATACCCGCCAGCCTTTAAGAGACATCATGCAGCCAGGCATCTCGGCTTGCGGCCACACCATCCTGAACGCGCCCGATCTCGTCAGATCTCGGAAGCTAAACGGGGCAGGACCTGGTCAGTACATGAAAGTGAGACCTCCTGGAAATACCTAGTGCTGCAAGCTTTTACGTCTCCTGGGTAACTTTATCGTAGCTCTTAATACTCTCTCTCTGTCTGGAGGAGATATAATTGAAGTATTGTACACGTATCCAGCTACTGTCAACACCCTTTGCTGCACTGATATTTTTCCATCCATTTTTCTTTTTTCTTTTTTTGTTTTTTTTTTTTGCTGGAAGTTCCGTCAATACCCGCCAACCTTTAAGAGACATCATGCAGCCAGGCCTCTTGGCTTGCGGCCACACCGTCCTGAACGTGCCCGATCTCGTAAGATCTCGGAAGCTAAACGGGGCAGGACCTGGTCAGTACTTGGATGGGAGACCTCCTGGAAATACCTGGTGCTGCAAGCTTTTACGTCTCCTGGGTAACTTTATCGTAGCTCTTAATTCTCTCTTTCTGTCTGGAGGAGATATAATTGAAGAATTGTACACGAACCCAGCTACTGTCAATACCCTTTGCTGCACTGATATTTTTCCATCCATTTTTCTTTTTTTTTTTTTTTTTTTTTTTTTTTTGCTGGAAGTTCCGTCAATACCCGCCAACCTTTAAGAGACATCATGCAGCCAGGCCTTTCGGCTTGTGGCCACACCGTCCTGAATGCGCCCGATCTCGTCAGATCTCGGAAGCTAAACGGGGCAGGGCCTGGTCAGTACTTGGATGGGAGACCTCCTAGAAATACCAGGTGCTGCAAGCTTTTTACGTCTCCTGGGTAACTTCATCGTAGCTCTTAATACTCTCTTTCTGTCTCCAGGAGATATAATTGAAGAATTGTACACGTACCCGGCTACTTTCAACACCCTTTGCTGCACTGGTATATTTCCCTCTATTTTTCTTTTTTTTTTTGCTGGCAGTTCCGTCAATACCCGCCAGCCTTTAAGAGACATCATGCAGCCAGGCATCTCGGCTTGCGGCCACACCATCCTGAACGCGCCCGATCTTGTCAGATCTCGGGAAGCTAAACGGGGCAGGGCCTGGTCAGTACTTGGATGGGAGACCTCCTAGAAATACCAGGTGCTGCAAGCTTTTTACGTCTCCTGGGTAACTTCATCGTAGCTCTTAATACTCTCTTTCTGTCTCCAGGAGATATAATTGAAGAATTGTACACGTACCCGGCTACTTTCAACACCCTTTGCTGCACTGGTATATTTCCCTCTATTTTTCTTTTTTTTTTTTGCTGGCAGTTCCGTCAATACCCGCCAGCCTTTAAGAGACATCATGCAGCCAGGCATCTCGACTTGCGGCCACACCATCCTGAACGCGCCCGATCTCGTCAGATCTCGGGAGCTAAACGGGGCAGGACCTGGTCAGTACATGAAAGTGAGACCTCCTGGAAATACCTAGTGCTGCAAGCTTTTACGTCTCCTGGGTAACTTTATCGTAGCTCTTAATACTCTCTCTCTGTCTGGAGGAGATATAATTGAAGTATTGTACACGTATCCAGCTACTGTCAACACCCTTTGCTGCACTGATATTTTTCCATCCATTTTTCTTTTTTCTTTTTTTTTGTTTTTTTTTTTTGCTGGAAGTTCCATCAATACCCGCCAACCTTTAAGAGACATCATGCAGCCAGGCCTCTTGGCTTGCGGCCACACCGTCCTGAACGTGCCCGATCTCGTAAGATCTCGGAAGCTAAACGGGGCAGGACCTGGTCAGTACTTGGATGGGAGACCTCCTGGAAATACCTGGTGCTGCAAGCTTTTACGTCTCCTGGGTAACTTTATCATAGCTCTTAATTCTCTCTTTCTGTCTGGAGGAGATATAATTGAAGAATTGTACACGTACCCAGCTACTGTCAATACCCTTTGCTGCACTGATATTTTTCCCTCCATTTTTCTTTTTATTTTATTTTTATGCTGGAAGTTCCGTCAATATCCGCCAGCCTTTAAGAGACATCATGCAGCCAGGCCTCTTGGCTTATAGTCACACCGTCCAGAACGCGCCCGATCATATCAGATTTCGGAAGCTAAACGGGGCAGGGCCTGCTCAGTACTTGGATGGGAGACCTCCTGGAAATACCAGGTGCTGCAAGCTTTTTACGTCTCCTGGGTAACTTCATCGTAGCTCTTAATTCTCTCTTTCTGTCTCCAGGAGATATAATTGAAGAATTGTACACTTACCCGGCTACTTTCAACACCCTTTGCTGCACTGGTATATTTCCCTCTATTTTTCTTTTTTTTTTTTGCTGGCAGTTCCGTCAATACCCGCCAGCCTTTAAGAGACATCATGCAGCCAGGCATCTCGGCTTGCGGCCACACCATCCTGAACGCGCCCGATCTCGTCAGATCTCGGAAGCTAAACGGGGCAGGACCTGGTCAGTACATGAATGTGAGACCTCCTGGAAATACCTCGTGCTGCAAGCTTTTACGTCTCCTGGGTAACTTTATCGTAGCTCTTAATACTCTCTATCTGTCTGGAGGAGTTATAATTGAAGTATTGTACACGTACCCAGCTACTGTCAACACCCTTTGCTGCACTGATATTTTTCCATCCATTTTTTTTTTTTTTTTTGCTGGAAATTCCGTCAATACCCGCCAGCCTTTAAGAGACATCATGCAGCCAGGCATCTCGGCTTGCGGCCACACCATCCTGAACTCGCCCGATCTCGTCAGATCTTGGAAGCTAAACGGGGCAGGACCTGGTCGGTACATGAATGTGAGACCTCCTGGAAATACCTGGTGCTGCAAGCTTTTACGTCTCCTGGGTAACTTTATCGTAGCTCTTAATACTCTCTATCTGTCTGGAGGAGATATATATGAAGTATTGTACACGTACCCAGCTACTGTCAACACCCATTGCTGCACTGATATTTTTCCATCCATTTTTCTTTTTTTTTTTTTTTTTTGCTGGAAGTTCCGTCAATACCCGCCAACCTTTAAGAGACATCATGCAGCCAGGCCTCTTGGCTTGCGGCCACACTGTCCTGAATGCGCCCGATCTCGTCAGATCTCGGAAGCTAAACGGGGCAGGGCCTGGTCAGTACTTGGATGGGAGACCTCCTAGAAATACCAGGTGCTGCAAGCCTTTTACGTCTCCTGGGTAACTTCATCGTAGCTCTTAATACTCTCTTTCTGTCTCCAGGAGATATAATTGAAGAATTGTACACGTACTAGACTACTTTCAACACCCTTTGCTGCACTGATATTTTTCCCTCCATTTTTCTTTTTATTTTATTTTTTTGCTGGAAGTTCCGTCAATATCCGCCAGCCTTTAAGAGACATCATGCAGCCAGGCCTCTTGGCTTGTAGTCACACCGTCCTGAACGCGCCCGATCATATCAGATTTCGGAAGCTAAACGGGGCAGGGCCTGGTCAGTACTTGGATGTGTGACCTCCTGGAAATACCAGGTGCTGCAAGCTTTTTACGTCTCCTGGGTAACTTCATCGTAGCTCTTAATACTCTCTTTCTTTCTCCAGGAGATATAATTGAAGAATTGTACACGTACCCGGCTACTTTCAACACCCTGTGCTGCACTGGTATATTTCCCTCTATTTTTCTTTTTTTTTTTTGCTGGCAGTTCCGTCAATACCCGCCAGCCTTTAAGAGACATCATGCAGCCAGGCATCTCGGCTTGCGGCCACACCATCCTGAACGCGCCCGATCTCGTCAGATCTCGGAAGCTAAACGGGGCAGGACCTGGTCAGTACATGAATGTGAGACCTCCTGGAAATACCTGGTGCTGCAAGCTTTTACGTCTCCTGGGTAACTTTATCGTAGCTCTTAATACTCTCTATCTGTCTGGAGGAGATATAATTGAAGTATTGTACACGTACCCGGCTACTTTCAAAACCCATTACTGCACTGATATTTTTCCCTCCATTTTTCTTTTTCTTTTTTTTTTTTTTTTGTTTTTTGCTGGAAGTTCCGTCAATACCCGCCAGCCATTAAGAGACATCATGTAGCCAGGCCTCTCGGCTTGCGGCCACACCGTCCTGAATGCGCCCGATCTCGTCAGATCTCGGAAACTAAACGGGGCAGGGCCTGGTCAGTACTTGGATGGGAGACCTCCTAGAAATACCAGGTGCTGCAAGCTTTTTACGTCTCCTGGGTAACTTCATCGTAGCTCTTAATACTCTCTTTCTGTCTCCAGGAGATATAATTGAAGAATTGTACACGTACCCGGCTACTTTCAACACCCTTTGCTGCACTGGTATATTTCCCTCTATTTTTCTTTTTTTTTTTTTGCTGGCAGTTCCGTCAATACCCGCCAGCCTTTAAGAGACATCATGCAGCCAGGCATCTTGGCTTGCGGCCACACCATCCTGAACGCGCCCGATCTCGTCAGATCTCGGAAGCTAAACGGGGCAGGGCCTGGTCAGTACTTGGATGGGAGACCTCCGAGAAATACCAGGTGCTGCAAGCCTTTTACGTCTCCTGGGTAACTTCATCGTAGCTCTTAATACTCTCTTTCTGTCTGGAGGAGATATAATTGAAGAATTGTACACGTACTAGGCTACTTTCAACACCCTTTGCTGCACTGATATTTTTCCCTCCATTTTTCTTTTTATTTTATTTTTTTGCTGGAAGTTCCGTCAATATCCGCCAGCCTTTAAGAGACATCATGTAGCCAGGCCTCTCGGCTTGCGGCCACACCGTCCTGAATGCGCCCGATCTCGTCAGATCTCGGAAGCTAAACGGGGCAGGGCCTGGTCAGTACTTGGATGGGAGACCTCCTAGAAATACCAGGTGCTGCAAGCTTTTTACGTATCCTGGGTAACTTCATCGTAACTCTTAATACTCTCTTTCTGTCTCCAGGAGATATAATTGAAGAATTGTACACGTACCCGGCTACTTTCAACACCCTTTGCTGCACTGGTATATTTCCCTCTATTTTTCTTTTTTTTTTTTGCTGGCAGTTCCGTCAATACCCGCCAGCCTTTAAGAGACATCATGCAGCCAGGCATCTCGGCTTGCGGCCACACCATCCTGAACGCGCCCGATCTCGTCAGATCTCGGAAGCTAAACGGGGCAGGACCTGGTCAGTACATGAATGTGAGACCTCCTGGAAATACCTGGTGCTGCAAGCTTTTACGTCTCCTGGGTAACTTTATCGTAGCTCTTAATACTCTCTATCTGTCTGGAGGAGATATAATTGAAGTATTGTACACGTAACCGGCTACTTTCAAAACCCATTACTGCACTGATATTTTTCCCTCCATTTTTCTTTTTCTTTTTTTTTTTTTTTTTTTTTTGCTGGAAGTTCCGTCAACACCCGCCAGCCATTAAGAGACATCATGAAGCCAGGCCTCTCGGCTTGCGGCCACACCGTCCTGAATGCGCCCGATCTCGTCAGATCTCGGAAGCTAAACGGGGCAGGGCCTGGTCAGTACTTGGATGGGAGACCTCCTAGAAATACCAGGTGCTGCAAGCTTTTTACGTCTCCTGGGTAACTTCATCGTAGCTCTTAATACTCTCTTTCTGTCTCCAGGAGATATAATTGAAGAATTGTACACGTACCCGGCTACTTTCAACACCCTTTGCTGCACTGGTATATTTCCCTCTATTTTTCTTTTTTTTTTTTGCTGGCAGTTCCGTCAATACCCGCCAGCCTTTAAGAAACATCATGCAGCCAGGCATCTTGGCTTGCGGCCACACCATCCTGAACGCGCCCGATCTCGTCAGATCTCGGAAGCTAAACGGGGCAGGGCCTGGTCAGTACTTGGATGGGAGACCTCCGAGAAATACCAGGTGCTGCAAGCCTTTTACGTCTCCTGGGTAACTTCATCGTAGCTCTTAATACTCTCTTTCTGTCTGGAGGAGATATAATTGAAGAATTGTACACGTACTAGGCTACTTTCAACACCCTTTGCTGCACTGATATTTTTCCCTCCATTTTTCTTTTTATTTTCTTTTTTTGCTGGAAGTTCCGTCAATATCCGCCAGCCTTTAAGAGACATCATGTAGCCAGGCCTCTCGGCTTGCGGCCACACCGTCCTGAATGCGCCTGATCTCGTCAGATCTCGGAAGCTAAACGGGGCAGGGCCTGGTCAGTACTTGGATGGGAGACCTCCTAGAAATACCAGGTGCTGCAAGCTTTTTACGTATCCTGGGTAACTTCATCGTAACTCTTAATACTCTCTTTCTGTCTCCAGGAGATATAATTGAAGAATTGTACACGTACCCGGCTACTTTCAACACCCTTTGCTGCACTGGTATATTTCCCTCTATTTTTCTTTTTTTTTTTTGCTGGCAGTTCCGTCAATACCCGCCAGCCTTTAAGAGACATCATGCAGCCAGGCATCTCGGCTTGCGGCCACACCATCCTGAACGCGCCCGATCTCGTCAGATCTCGGAAGCTAAACGGGGCAGGACCTGGTCAGTACATGAATGTGAGACCTCCTGGAAATACCTGGTGCTGCAAGCTTTTACGTCTCCTGGGTAACTTTATCGTAGCTCTTAATACTCTCTATCTGTCTGGAGGAGATATAATTGAAGTATTGTACACGTAACCGGCTACTTTCAAAACCCATTACTGCACTGATATTTTTCCCTCCATTTTTCTTTTTCTTTTTTTTTTTTTTTTTTTTTTGCTGGAAGTTCCGTCAACACCCGCCAGCCATTAAGAGACATCATGAAGCCAGGCCTCTCGGCTTGCGGCCACACCGTCCTGAATGCGCCCGATCTCGTCAGATCTCGGAAGCTAAACGGGGCAGGGCCTGGTCAGTACTTGGATGGGAGACCTCCTAGAAATACCAGGTGCTGCAAGCTTTTTACGTCTCCTGGGTAACTTCATCGTAGCTCTTAATACTCTCTTTCTGTCTCCAGGAGATATAATTGAAGAATTGTACACGTACCCGGCTACTTTCAACACCCTTTGCTGCACTGGTATATTTCCCTCTATTTTTCTTTTTTTTTTTTGCTGGCAGTTCTGTCAATACCCGCCAGCCTTTAAGAAACATCATGCAGCCAGACATCTCGGCTTGCGGCCACACCGTCCTGAACGCGCCCGATCTCGTCAGATCTCGGAATTTAAACGGGGCAGGGCCTGGTCAGTACTTGGATGGGTGACCTCCTAGAAATGCCAGGTGCTGCAAGCTTTTTACGTCTCCTGGGTAACTTCATCGTAGCTCTTAATACTCTCTTTCTGTTCGGAGGAGATATAATTGAAGAATTGTACACGTACCCGGCTACTTTCAAAACCCATTACTGCACTGATATTTTTCCCTCCATTCTTCTTTTTCTTTTTTTTTTTTTTTTTTTTTTTGCTGGAAGTTCTGTCAATCCCCGCCAGCCATTAAGAGACATCATGCAGCCAGGCCTCTCGGCTTGCGGCCACACCGTCCTGAACGCGCCCGATCTCGTCAGATCTCAGAATTTAAACGGGGCAGGGCCTGGTCAGTACTTTTATGGGTGACCTTCTGGAAATACGAGGTGCTGCAAACTTTTTACGTCTCCTGGGTAACTTCATCGTAGCTCTTAATTCTCTCTTTCTGTCTGGAGGAGATATAATTGAAGAGTTGTACACGTACCCGGCTACTTTCAACAGCCTTAGCTGCACTGATATTTTTCCCTCCATTTCTCTTTTTTTTTTTGCTGGCTGTTCCGTCAATACCCGCCAGCCTTTAAGAGACATCATGCCGCCAGGCATCTTGGCTTGCGGCCACACCGTCCTGAACGCGCCCGATCTCGTCAGATCTCGGAAGCCAAACGGGGCAGGGCCTGGTCAGTACTTGGATGGGTTTCCTCCTGGAAATACCAGGTGCTGCAAGCTTTTTACGTCTCCTGTGTAACTTCATCGTAGCTCTTAATACTCTCTTTCTGTTCGGAGGAGATATAATTGAAGAATTGTACACGTACCCGGCTACTTTCAAAACCCATTACTGCACTGATATTTTTCCCTCCATTCTTCTTTTTCTTTTTTTTTTTTTTTTTTTTTTTGCTGGAAGTTCTGTCAATACCCGCCAGCCATTAAGAGACATCATGCAGCCAGGCCTCTCGGCTTGCGGCCACACCGTCCTGAACGCGCCCGATCTCATCAGATCTCAGAATTTAAACGGGGCAGGGCCTGGTCAGTACTTTTATGGGTGACCTTCTGGAAATACGAGGTGCTGCAAACTTTTTACGTCTCCTGGGTAACTTCATCGTAGCTCTTAATTCTCTCTTTCTGTCTGGAGGAGATATAATTGAAGAGTTGTACACGTACCCGGCTACTTTCAACAGCCTTAGCTGCACTGATATTTTTCCCTCCATTTCTCTTTTTTTTTTTGCTGGCTGTTCCGTCAATACCCGCCAGCCTTTAAGAGACATCATGCCGCCAGGCATCTTGGCTTGCGGCCACACCGTCCTGAACGCGCCCGATCTCGTCAGATCTCGGAAGCCAAACGGGGCAGGGCCTGGTCAGTACTTGGATGGGTTTCCTCCTGGAAATACCAGGTGCTGCAAGCTTTTTACGTCTCCTGTGTAACTTCATCGTAGCTCTTAATACTCTCTTTCAATCTGGAGGAGATATAATTGAAGAATTGTACACGTACCTCGCTACTTTCAACACCCTTTGCTGCACTGATATTTTTACCACCATTTCTCTTTTTTTTTTTTTGCTGGCAGTTCCGTCAATACCCGCCAGCCTTTAAGAGACATCATGCAGCCAGGCGTCTCGGCTTGCGGCCACACCATCCTGAACGCGCCCGATCTCGTCAGATCTCGGAAGCTAAACGTGGCAGGACCTGGTCAGTACTTGAATGTGAGACCTCCTGGAAATACCTGGTGCTGCAAGCTTTTACAACTCCTGGGTAACTTCATCGTAGCTCTTAATACTCTCTTTCTGTCTGGAGGAGATATAATTCAAGTATTGTACACGTACCCGGCTACTTTCAACACCGTTTGCTGCACTGGTATTTCTCCCTCCATTTCTCTTTTTTTTTTTTGCTGGCAGTTCCGTCAATACCCGCCAGCCTTTAAGAGACATCATGCAGCCAGGATCTCGGCTTGCGGCCACACCATCCTGAACGCGCCCGATCTCGTCAGATCTCGGAAACTGAATGGGGCAGGGCCTGGTCAGTACTTGGATGGGAGACCTCCTGGAAATACCAGGTGCTGCAAGCTTTTTACGTCTGCTGGGTAAGTTTATCGTAGCTCTTAATACTCTCTTTCTGTCTGGAGGAGATATAATTGAAGTATTGTACACGTACCCGGTTACTTTCAACACCCATTGCTGCACTGATATTTTTCCCTCCATTTTTCTTTTTCTTTATTATTATTTCTGGAAGTTCCGTCAATATCCGCCAGCCTTTAAGAGACATCATGCAACCAGGCCTCTCGGCTTGCGGACACACAGTCCTGAACGCGCCCGATCTCGGTAGATCTCGGAAACTAAACGGGACAGGACCTGGTCAGTACTTGGATGGGAGATCGTCTGGAAATACCAGGTGCTGCCAGCTTTTTACGTCTCCTGGGGAACTTCATCGTAGCTCTTAATACTCTCTTTCTGTCTGGAGAATATATAATTGAAGAATTGTACACGTACCCGGCTACTTTCAACACCCTTTGCTGCACTGGTATTTTTCCCTCTATTTTTCTTTTTTTTTTTTTTTTTTTTTGCTGGAAGTTCCGTCAATACCCACCAGCCTTTAAGAGACATCATGCAGCCAGGCCTCTTGGCTTGCGGCCACATTGTCCTGAACGCGCCTGATCTCGTTAGATCTCGGAAGCTAAACGGGGCAGGGCCTGGTCATTACTTGAATGTGGGACCTCCTGGAAATACCTGGTGCTGCAAGCTTTTTACGTCTCCTGGGTAACTTTATCGTAGCTCTTAACACTCTCTTTCTGTCTGGAGGAGATATACTTGAAGAATTGTTCACGTAACCGGCTACATTCAACACCCCTTGCTGCACTGATATTTTTCCCTCCATTTTTCTATTTATTTTTTTCTTTTTTTTTTGCTGGAAGTTCCGTCAATACCCGCCAGTCTTTAAGAGACATCATGCAGCCAGGACTCTCGGCTTGTGGCCACACCGTACTGAATGCGCCCGATCTCGTCAGATCTCGGAAACTAAACGGGGCAGGGCCTGGTCAGTACTTGGATGGGAGACCTCCTGGAAATACCAGGTGCTGCAAGCCTTTTACGTCTCCTGGGTAACTTCATCGTAGCTCTTAATACTCTCTATCTGTCTGGAGGTGTTATAATTGAGGAATTGTACACGTACCCTGCTACTTTCAACAGCCTTTGCTGCACTGATATTTTTCCCTCCATTTTTCTTATTATTATTTTTTTTTGCTGGAAGTTCTGTCAATACCCTCCAGCCTTTAAGAGACATCATGCAGCCAGGCCGCTTGGCTTGCGGCCACACCGTCCTGAACGCGCCCGATCTTGTCAGATCTTGGAAGCAAAACGGGGCAGGGCCTGGTCAGTACTTGGATGGGAGACCTCCTGGAAAAACCAGGTACTGAAAGCTTTTTACGTCTCCTGGGTAACTTCATCGTAGCTCTTAATACTCTCTATCTGTCTGGAAGAGATATAATTGAAGTATTGTACACGTACCTGGCTACTTTCAACAGCCTTTGCTGCACTGATATTTTTCCCTCCATTTTTCTTTTTTCTTCTTTATTTTGCTGGAAGTTCCGTCAATACCCTCCAGCCTTTAAGAGACATCATGCAGCCAGGCCTCTTGGCATGCGGACACATTGTCCTGAACGCGCCCGAACTCATCAGATCTCGGAAGCTAAACGGGGCAGGGCCTGGTCAGTACTTGAATGTGAGAACTCCTAGAAATACCAGGTCCTGCAAGCTTTTTACGTCTCCTGGGTAACTTCATCGTAGCTCTTAATACTCTCTATCTGTCTGGAGGAGATATAATTGAAGAATTGTATACGTACCCGGCTACTTTCAACACCCTTTCCTGCACTGATATTTTTCCATCCATTTTTTTATTTTTATTTTTATTTTATTTTTCTGCTGGAAGTTCCGTCAATACCCACCAACCTTTAAGAGACATCATGAAGCCAGGCGTCTTGGCTTGTGGCCACACCGTCCTGAATGCGCCCGATCTCGTCAGATCTCGGAAGCTAAACGGGGCAGGGCCTGATCAGTACTTGGATGGGAGACCTCCTGGAAATACCAGGAGCTGCAAGCTTATTACGTCACTTGGGTAACTTCATCGTAGCTCTTAATACTCTCTTTCTGTCTGGAGGAGATATAATTGAAGTATTGTACACGTACCCGGCTACTTTCAACACCCTTTGCTGCACTGAAATTTTTCCATCCATTTTTCTTATTTCTTTTTTTTTGCTGGCAGTTCCGTCAATACCCGCCAGCCTTTAAGAGACATCATGCAGCCAGGCCTCTTGGCTTGTGGCCACACCGTCCTGAATGCGCCCGATCTCGTCAGATCTCGGAAGCTAAACGGGGCAGGACCTGGTCAGTACTCAGATGGGAGACCTCCTGGAAATACCAGGTGCTGCAAGCTTTTTACATCACTTGGGTAACTTCATCGTAGCTCTTAATACTCTCTTTCTGTCTGGAGGAGATATAATTGAAGAATTGTACACGTACCCGGCTACTTTCAACAACCTCTCCTGCACTGATATTTTTCCCTCCATTTTTCTATTTTTTTTTTTTTTTTTTTGCTGGAAATTCCGTCAATACCCGCCAGCCGTTAAGAGACATCAGGCAGCCAGGAATCTCGGCTTGCGGCCACACCGTCCTGAACGCGCCCGATCTCGTCAGATCTCGGAAGCTAAACGGGGCAGGACCTGGTCAGTACTTGAATGTGAGACCTCCTGGAAATACCTGGTGCTGCAAGCTTTTACGTCTCCTGGGTAACTTTATCGTAGCTCTTAATACTCTCTTTCTGTCTGGAGGAGATATAATTGAAGTATTGTACACGTACCCAGCTACTGTCAACACCCTTTGCTGCACTGATATTTTTCCATCCATCTTTTTATTTTTATTTTTATTTTATTTTTCTGCTGGAAGTTCCGTCAATACCCGCCAACCTTTAAGAGACATCATGCAGCCAGGCGTCTTGGCTTGTGGCCACACCGTCCTGAATGCACCCGATCTCGTCAGATCTCGGAAGCTAAACGGGGCAGGGCCTGGTCAGTACTTGGATGGGAGACCTCCTGGAAATACCAGGTGCTGCAAGCTTTTTTCGTCTGCTGGGTAACTTTATCTTAGCTCTTAATACACTCTTTCTGTCTGGAGGAGATATAATTGAAGTATTGTACACGTACTCGGCTACTTTTAACACCCTTTGCTGCACTGATATTTTTCCCTCCATTTTTCTTTTTCTTTTTTCTTTTTTCTGGAAGTTCCGTCAATATCCGCCAGCCTTTAAGAGACATCATGCAGCAAGGCCTCTTGGCTTGCGGCCACACCGTCCTGAACGCGCCCCATCTCGTCAGCTCTCGGAAGCTAAACTGGGCAGGGCCTGGTCATTACTTGAATGTGAGACCTTCTGGAAATTCCAGGCGCTGCAAGCTTTTTTCGTCACCTGGGGAACTTCGTCGTAGCTTTTAATACTCTCTTTCTGTCTGGAGGAGATTTAATTGAAGAATTGTACACGTACCCGGCTACTGTCAACACCCTTTGCTGCACTGATTTTTTTCCCTCCGTTTTTCTTTTTTTCTTTTTTTTTTTTTATTTGCTGGAAGTTCCGTCAATACCCGCCAGCCTTTAAGAGACATCATGCAGCCAGGCCTCTCGGCTTGCGGCCACACCGTCCTGAACGCGCCCGATCTTGTCAGATCTCGGAAGCTGAACGGGGCAGGGCCTGGTCAGTACTTGGATGGGTGACCTCCTGGAAATACCAGGTGCTGCAAGCTTCTTACGTCTCCTGGGTAACTTCATCATAGCTCTTAATACTCTCTTTCTGTCTGGAGGAGATATAATTGAAGAATTGTACACGTACCCGGCTACTTTCAACTCCCTTTGCTGCACTGAAATTTTTCACTCCATTTTTCTTATTTCTTTTTTTTTTGCTGGCAGTTCCGTCAATACCCGCCAGCCTTTAAGAGACATCATGCAGCCAGGCCTCTTGGTTTGCGGCCACACCGTCCTGAACGCGCCCAATCTCATCAGATCTCGGAAGCTAAACGGGGCAGTGTCTATTCTGTACTTGGATGGGAGACCTCCTGGAAATACCAGGTGCTGCAAGCTTCTTACGTCTCCTGGGTAACTTCATCATAGCTCTTAATACTCTCTTTCTGTCTGGAGGAGATATAATTGAAGAATTGTACACGTACCCGGCTACTTTCAACTCCCTTTGCTGCACTGATATTTTTCCCTCCATTTTTCTTTTTTCTTCTTTATTTTGCTGGAAGTTCTGTCAATATCCTCCAGCCTTTAAGAGACATCATGCAGCCAGGCATCTCGGCTTGTGGCCACACCATCCTGAATGCGCACGATCTCGTCAGATCTCGGAAGCTAAACGGGGCAGGGCCTGGTCAGTACTTAGATGGGAGACCTCCTGGAGATACCAGGTGCTGCAAGCTTTTTACATCACTTGGGTAACTTCATCGTAGCTCTTAATACTCGCTTTCTGTCTGGAGGAGATATAATTGAAGTATTGTACACGTACCCAGCTACATTTAACACCCTTTGCTGCACTGATATTTTTCCCTCCATTTTTCTTATTTCTTTTTTTTTTGCTGGAACTTCCGTCAATACCCGCCAGCCTTTAAGAGACATCATGCAGCCAGGCATCTCGGCTTGCGGCCACACCGTCCTGAACGTGCCCGATCTCATCAGACCTTGGAAACTAAACGGGCCAGGGCCTGGTTAGTACTTGGATGGGTGACCTCCAGGAAATACAAGGTGATGCAAGCTTTTTACGTCTCCTGGGTAACTTCATCGTAGCTCTTAATACTCTTTATCTGTCTGGAGGAGATATAATTGAAGTATTGTACACTTTGTCTTAGGGACAGTCTGGCTAGCAGTGACTGAGTGGTTGACAGACGACAAGCAACGGAATGTACGTGCACTGTGATGTCATAGCAGTCAGCTGAGAGAGGCTCGTGATGTCATCGCTGAGCTGTCTGTCTGTCTGTCTGTCTCTCTCTCTCTCTCTCTCTCTTCCTCTGAATTCAATTCATTTGTATTGTCAAAGCAATTGGACATACATACATATATATATATATATATATATATACATACATACATACATCCATACATGCTAGAAAGTCATTACTATGTTATCTTAAAGGCTAACTAAGCAGAACATATATCATTATAGAACAGAGTTCATAGGTCAACACATGGTTTTAGGGAACAGGCACGTAGGTCATACCGTTTGACAATGTCTCCAAGGTTCTCATCGTAAATAACAAACAGAAATCAAACTATCTTCTGGGCTGACCTTCTAGCTTGACCGTATCTTTCTTAAGTATACAAGAGAGAAAAACAGGTGTAAGAAAATAATTTCTAATTTTCCTTCTACACATATATACATACATACATACATATGTAGCGTTATGTTGGGTGTATTTGGATAAGAGCATTTGGGCTCTGAGCTGAAGCACTGATCTAAAGAAGACCTCTCCCCCCCCAAAGTTATCAGATTTCCTTAGCTCATCAGCTTGGAACTGGTTTGCATCAAAGTGACAGTTTTGGGGAGGATGGCACCGAGAAGAGGCCAAATAGTTTGGAATTCTGCTATGAGATGTCTGGAGAAAGGGGCCTGTAGGTGATAAAAACTCTTTGAAGTGGATGAGAGCCGAAATCCCGACATAGAGCTACGAACCCAGGCCAACCGGCATTTCCAAAAGATGGCATGGATTGACATCAGTCATAAATAAAGCCTCCCTCCAATAGGACACTGGGGGCTGAAACCGAAATCCAATCTCAAGAACTCAGGGACCAATCACCTACTGATCTGACAGACTATAAGGAACAGCGGACAGTCTTTCTCTCTCTCTCTCTCTCACCTGAACCAGAAACTCGCTGCCACAGCTCAACCTGTAGCTCTGTTGCCAGAACCGGAATCAGAAACCAACCAAGTCTTTGCCGGCAACAGAAGAGTTAAACTATGAGAAGGAGATTGAGCGAAGAATTATTTTAAAGGACTTTATTAAATAAATAACTTCACAGACCCACCTGATCAGTGGAGTTTTACAGCTGGACAATTGACTAAGTCGACTGAATACGAAAGTGTCAGTCACTTAAATAGCTATTTGAGTCTTAAGAAACTTGACCCTTGGAACAAACAGGGCCCTGCTTTCCTCAAAGACTTCGTCTTCAAGTAACTACGGTGGAACCATGCTTACAAAGAAGATTTTGTGCACAACCTTGGAGCCTTCAAACCAATGGAAAATCTGTTTGGAAACGACTCTACATTCGCGAAACCCCAACTTCCAGGTGCATCGACTGAGTGGAAGTTCTTGGACAAAGCCGAACCGGACTGCCTTTGTTCCAAACCACACGGACCTCGTGCCGTGTGCTGTTATCTGAGCCCGAAGCCAGAGAGGCCTCTCTGCGATGAAGTTCACATAACTTTAACAGTTTGGAGTTTGTGATTCATGACATTTGAGAAATCAATTAGAAATGTTAATCTGTGATTCATAACTCTAGAATGTGTAATATCATTTAGTTTTCTTAAATATAAATGTGAGTTGCATTAAACTGTTTTGTTGATAATTTTAGAAATAAAATCTGTCAACGCCGAGAAATATCTTCTCATTCCTGTTTAACTGTTTAGTCTGAAATTGACACAAGTTAATAGACATTAGATTATTGGTGGCCTTGCCTATCCTTAATCATTGAATAATAATCAGTTAAGGGAAATTGTGGTAACAAATAGGATCTTTCTCGGCACCTAAATGTAAATGAGACTGATATATATATAACGAGAAGTTACCTGACATAAATACTAACCTGCGTAGTTATTTAATGTCTGACTAATAATACTAACGAGAGACTCACCTTCGTCTTACTAACCGGTATTGTAGTCAATGTGTTTATAACCTTTTTTGTTTAACGATTTGTTAAACGGAATGTACGTGCTCTGTGATGTCATAGCAGTAAGCTGAGAGAGGCTCGTCATGTCATCGCTGAGCTGGCTGGCTGGCTCTCTGTGTGTGTGTGTGTGTGTGTGTGTGTGTCTCTCTGTCTGTCTGTCTGTCTGTCTCTCTCTCTCTCTCTTACTCTCTCTCTCTCCCTCTCAATTCAATTCATTTGTATTGTCAAAGCAATTGGACATGCATACATACATACATACATATATATGGAAAATAAACAATATGTGTACATCTCTTTCTGCATTAGTGGTGCCCTCACAGATGTGCAAGTTACATGACAGACAGACAGACAGACACACACACACTTTCACACACAGACAGACAGACACAGACACACACAGAAACACACACACATACTATGCATACACGCATATTATGGGTCTTTGTTGGGTAGTGAAATGGGTAGCATCAGTCGCAGTGTGGGTAATGTCAGGGAGCCAATCATAGTCCCCGTTATTTGCATATCGTGGCACAAAGCATTCTGGGAAAAGCAACTAAACACGTTTAGTCATGTATTTGTCCATAGTTTACACATGAGATGAAAGAGACAGTATGACGTATTGAGCACCTGGGATTCCTCATGTGTATGTGAGGGGCAGAGGAACCGGATCCCAAGTGTGCGTCCCAGGTGCTATAGGTTTCAAAGCATGCAGGGGAATAGGCACCCCACCCTGACACTTAAAGAAGACTGGATAGGGAGATATAAATAGCAATGGGGAGACTCTTGTACTTGGTGTGGCTCTATCCATATAGTGGGGCCAGCAGGTGCAGCAATAGAAGCTCAGCCTGGGGAGACTGGATTTAGCATTTCCTCTCCATTTTGATAACTATCCATAATCATTTCTGCAAAATACTTCTATGATACCTATGTATGTTTTTTACTTGTACTATATTATACTATCAAGTATCAGTGTACACATACAATGTGACCTGTTACATTAATACAGAGGCCACGGAAGGCCAGATCACTAATAGCCACTGTCCCCTGATATTACACTTTTTTACAATCACTTTGGCACTCATTTCAGAACCTTGATGTCATTTTTCAAAACTCTAGACACTAAACTCACACTCGATGATCAAAATGCACATTTTTCAAAACTCTAACACTTTTTTACAATTGCTTGGATACAATACACATCAACCTCAGATCATTTGTTCATTGAACTAAAATGACACAACTTACATCAAAGTATTACCATTTCAAAATGCAATTCACACATTACATCTGAGATCACTGTCTATTCATTTCATTACAAAGATCTAACTATCAATTGATACAGCTGCTCAAAATGATAAGTGACTGTTGCATTACTCTTAATGCATAATTTTATGGAAACTGACAAACAGTATTCCATGTTTCGATCATGAAAGTTTCAGGATAATGAGATCCATTGACACCAATAACCGAGGAGCATGGTTTCTTAGGGTTACCATAGACTTGACTGTGTCTTCTTGTTTGTGAAGGAACAGGACTGTGTTTTCCTGTCTGGGTTCCCGCAGGCTTAAGTGTGTTTGTAAACTGCAGCGTAGGTTTGACCTACTATTAGAAAAAAAAAAAAAAAGGAGCGCTAATTAATTGTTCAATATCTGAT
This sequence comes from Amia ocellicauda, assembly GCF_036373705.1. Taxonomy (NCBI): domain Eukaryota; kingdom Metazoa; phylum Chordata; class Actinopteri; order Amiiformes; family Amiidae; genus Amia; species Amia ocellicauda. The sequence goes on from NC_089859.1 coordinate 42,374,660, forward strand.
ACGCCGGTGATAATATAAAATAACGTGTTTATAGTTTATAGAAGTTTATAGTGTTTATGGTAAATGAAGAAAAGTCATTAAGTTATATACAAGTTCTATAAATGCAAACATTGAAAAGCATGTTTGTTGTTATTCCTATATAGGATTTAGTATTATTTGTGTTTTCTTGTTTTTTGCTATGTTTTCTCCCCTGTCGTTTATTGTTATTTTGCGGGCTTGCACGCCTTGGTTGTTGTGTACAAAACGATACATAGAAAATGGGAAAACGTGTTACTGTGTGGGAACAGCTCTAGTAAGACGGGCGACCCGCCACTTAAAGGTACACATGTAAGGTACATGTATGATAACTATGGAGTGAAGCGGTGCGTTTGACTGGACAATAGGTGACAGAAAATTAAGGTTTCCAGAAGATGGGACTTTTGATTCAGATAGACTTGAGCACCTAAAAACGGTTTTGCAAAATAGGAATACAAAGCATTAAGAAATGAGAAACCAAAGCTAGCTATCTTAAAACATTTGTTAGAGAAAAGAAAGAAAAGACAACAGGCATAATTCAATCTGAATGCCCCGAAGACAAATTAAAAATATATATATATGTTTTTCAGTATAAATGACAGTCCTCAAGATACTGAAGGAAAATTACTAGATAAGTAATAAATAAGGGTAGTTTGAGACACTGCAGGTCAATATAACATGCCAACCAAAACCATGGTATCTGAATTTACTATGGATATAAATTAATATGTGTCTCTTTGTATGTTTGTACGTTTTCAGTTTGCGCAAGGTAAATGTCCATATTTTGACTTTTTCATGTACTGTATAGTCCAGAATATGACTAAGAGAGTCATAAGTCACAAATAGTTACAGAATGATAGCTAAAAAACGCCAGTTAAATATGTTGTAATAACAGACCTACAAGAAAGTCAGCATTTAACTGTACACAGAATGCTATTGCAAACAGAAATAATAATACAAAATTAAGTTATTTAAATAGGTCTTACGAATACAGAAGTTAAAAGTAACATGTTAGAAATGGAATTAGAGCCAAATTTAGAAATAGGAATCCGAGGCAACCACAAACATTCGGTGAAGGTTTCTTACATATTGATAAATAGATAACCAGATACTCCAGGAAATTAACGATGTGCTCATTTGGAAGCTATGAGTTCCACAATGAAGAGTTTTTAAATCCCTAGAAATAGATCCCTAAATACAATGTGTAGGTAAGAAATTAACTATTGATCAGTTCAATCTGGATTCGGGAACAGTTCTTCTGAACCTGTACTGGTGTAGATTGGACTTCAATAGGAGGAAGTGACACAATAAAGACATGAGCCGCGCAGGAGGACAGTCTTAGTGCCCACGCAGGTTCTTAGTTGGGGAAATCATTGACTGGACACATTTTTTGAAAATGTGCTTTCCTGAAGTACCTGGACATCATTATTGAGATCAATGAAAAGGCTTATTTTCCAAAGATTAAATACATTCATTAACTACAATAATGTAGTGAAATGTATATAAATAGTAATAATACAAATCGATCAAATATAACTTGCATTTTCTTGTAAGAAATTAGGAATAGGAGAAAGAACAGCTGTTGGGATGCAGTGCGATGTTATCCAAAATTGAAAGCGGTTGAGAAAGGAGAGTTTGTTCTGTGTGAGACAAATGTACTGCCACGAGAGACTCTGATGGTGATTGACTGGAATATGAGGGAAAATAATGAAGTTACTACAGGTATAACTAAAGGTGTAACATAACTAATTTAATGAAACATAGTCATGGCAAGTTATAAAACTGTTTGGAAATAGTCCTTTCACAAACAGAAATACCCTATCAATTAGGAAGAGGGGGGCAGGGGGCAAGGGCCGTATGTGCTCCTCTGCTCCCCCTGTTCGCCTGAGCAGACAAGCAGCCTGAGAGAGAGAGAGAGAGAGAGAGAGAGAGAGAGAAGTCAGAGACAAGGCAGAGACTGTAAGTACGTGTAAGGGTTCATAACTTATTACAAACAGAGCAAGAGTGTAATGAATGGTAATTTACACTGCTTGTATTAATAATGATAATAATATTGATGTTGATACAGACGAATACATCACATACTAGATGACAACCGCATAAAACTAATAATAATGAAAATAGGAATAATAGGAGTATGGAAATAATTTCAAATTATGGTTTATTGGTAAAAAATGAATTGAGAAACAAAGATTAATAACTGCCATCATTTACCCAACTACTATTAACTATGGTGTTGAAGGAGCTGCTGTAATAGTTATTGTAATGTTCTCAGGTATTTAAGTTAGATAAAAGGACAAAGATAAGCACATTGTTTTGAAACTTTGACAACTCCACACAAAAAGAGTATCTACACTAGGAAGTAAAGCTGATTCAATAAACACAGGAGATATGATGCTGCTGACGACAGCTGAGTGCTGTACTGAAATAATTTGATAAATGAGATAAATTAGAATCAAGATTATTATTATTTTGAATTGTCCCTTTACTAGAAACCTTATAGATTGTGCGAATGTCAACTAATGTGATAGAGATGCCTTTTATAAGGACGATCTCTGATGTTGTGTGAACCACACATTGTGTCTTCAGACTGATTTATTCCACATGGCAGATATGCATATTATGAATCGTGTCCTGAAGGAACCGATGTCTGACCCATATGGAGAAGATGCTGGTGTTCTTGTTGAGACACAGTAGGCCGAGGGCGCGGCTTTAAAGACAGCCTCACAGCAACTTGAACAGACCAATGCTGAGGTCCACTACGCTGAAGTGATGCTTGACTCAGTGGAGAAATAAGTTAAAATACTATAATTAAAGGTTTTCCAGATTATAGGAATCTACAATATATTGTGAAACTGCTCAGATGACGTCCGCAGTAGCACATATTCTTCTATTGATAGTTTAATTTATAATGTACTATTAGTGGAGATGTCACATTATTCAAATGAATAGAATGACAGCCATGAAGTCAGAATCAGTCCATTGCCCTTCACTTAAGATTTGTACAATGTATAATGTTTATAAATCAAAACGCAACAAATATATGTACAATACAGTTTACAAACTGAATTTGTAAAAAAGAATGTTTTGCTGACTTTTGTATTCTCTTTGAAGCAACAAAATGTATGTGTTATGTATGTCGTAACTAGGGTTTGACTTTTATGACCTGGGGCTGGATGAAATTTAATTTGAGATGCACTGTAAAAGCTCCAGGAAATTGCAACTGGCCACTGCACCTTCCATAAGAGAGCTCAAACATTTGCTAATGCATTGGTTGCCTCACAGGCACTCTTTCCCTGGTTTGCCCATGTGGCGCATGGTGTTGGCCACACGGGCAAAGGGGGGATGTGTGCATCAGTCTTTTAAATTGGTTTGCCCCAGGTTTTATAGTAACAGCTTAGCAATATTGTAGAACTTGCCACATTTGTCAAGCTCATAATCCTGCAATATGCAAATAGATTGTGTTCAAAAGCTTAAATGTTGTGGATATGAATATATACTTGTAATAATATATAGGTGTTCTAAATGGGTTGAAGCCTATCCCGTAGGAAGGCTGAAGTAGTAAAAGTAGCAAAAATACAGTTAAGGGATGTTATATGTAGATTTCGCATTCCAGGGAAATTTCCAGTGATAGGAACACTCACTTCACTGGGACAATAGTGCAGGAACTATGCAAAGCCCTGCGAGGTAAACAACATTTTCACTGCCCCATCAGGCTCAGTCAGCTGGAGCAGTGGAGAAACAAAATGGGATATTAAAGAATAAGCTGTCTAATATATGCAAACAAACAGGACTCAAACGTCCAGATCCCCTTCCTATAGTCCTAATGACAATGAAATCGTCAGCAAATTGAGAAAAACAGGTCTTTCTCTGTGTGAGATTATTATGGGATGACTTATGAGACTCTCCATCACTCCTCCATTGTCTGTAAGGGAAATGGACATCCACTTGATGGATGATGCTCTGTTGTCTTTTTGTATGGGACTAACACGTGCTTTCGAAGCTGTCCATTCACAGATGAAAGCCGCCCAGACTGAACCATCCCAGCAGGTTTACCACCCCTTCCAGCAAGGTGACTGTGTATATCAAAGCACACAAGAGAAAGTCCTCCCAACAGCCCAGGTGGACAGGGCCCTACCAGGTGCTCCTGACCACCCACACAGCTGTGAAGTGCCTAGGAACGACGACATGGATCCACTCCTCACACTGCAAACTTGCCAATCGAGGCGAACAGCACAACCCTGGTGGAGAACAGAGGGATAAAGGAATTGTTCTTCCACATCAGATTTGACATTACTGTATGTATGCAGGCCCTTGTAATTGCTTTTCCAATACTGCCAACTGGTTATTGATGATTGATTTCACATTGTGGTACGAGTATCGAGTGAAATGCGTGCTATCCACCTCAACAACACAGCGATAACATGGAGCCGGCAGGTGATCCAGGTCACAATAGAGGTCAAGCAGTGGGAGGAGGAAGACGTGGTGGTCAAAGGTGTAGCGTAAGGTACACTTATAAAATTCAATTAAAGAAGTGAATTTATAGTATCACCTTATCACGAATCCTGGAATCTTGTAGAACTCAATTTCTGTAATAATTGGACGCAGACACCAATTCCAAAGATATAAATTGTCAAATTTATTCAAAAACAAAGACTAAATGTAGCACTACACTAATTATACAAAAGGGAAAAACTAATTAAAATTCAACTCTAGATCAACAAATCAAAGACAAATCACTTCCGTGACCAAATCAAAGACCATGGGATCGCATATGATAACACACAAATCATTAAACAAAAAAGGTTATAAACACATTGACTACAATACCGGTTAGTAAGACGAAGGTGAGTCTCTCATTAGTATTGTTAGTCAGACATTCAATAACTATGCAGGTTAGTATTTATGTCAGGTAACTTCTCGTTATATATATATCAGTCTCATTAACGTTTAGGTGGAGAGAAAGATCCTATCATTACTTGTTACCACAATTTCCCTTAACTGATTATTATTCAATGATTAAGGATAGGCAGGGCCACCTATAATCTGGTGTCTATTAACTTGTGTCAATTTCAGACTAAACAGTTAAACAGGAATGAGAAGATATTTCTCGGCGTTGACAGATTTTATTTCTAAAATTATCAACAAAACAGTTGAATGCAACACACATTTATATTTAAGAAAACTAAATGATATTACACATTCTAGAGTTATGAATCACAGATTAACATTTCTAATTGATTTCTCAAATGTCATGAATCACAAACTCCAAACTGTTAAACTTATGTGAACTTCGTCGCAGAGAGGCCTCTCTGGCTTCGGGCTCAGATAACAGCACACGGCACGAGGTCCGTGTGGTTTGGAACAAAGGCAGTCCGGTTCGGCTTTGTCCAAGAACTTCCACTCAGTCGATGCACCTGGAAGTTGGGGTTTCGCGAATGTAGAGTCTTTTCCAAACAGATTTTCCACTGGTTTGAAGGCTCCAAGGTTGTGCACAAAATCTTCTTTGTAAGCAGGGTTCCACCGTAGTTACTTGAAGACAAAGTCTTTGAGGAAAGCAGGGCCCTGTTCGTTCCAAGGGTCAAGTTTCTTAAGACTCAAATAGCTATTTAAATGACTTTCGTATTCAGTCGACTTAGTCAATTGTCCAGCTGGATGGCTGGGCACAGGCGGGCAGCGCAGTCTGTAAAGTTCTTTATTTAATAAAGTCCTTTAAAAGAATTCTTCGTACGGCTCAATCTCCTTCTCCCAGTTTAACCCTTCTGTTGCTGGTAAAGACTTAGTTGGTTTCTGGTTCCGGTTCTGGCAACAGAGATACAAGTTGAGCTGTGGCAGCGAGTTACTGGTTTAGGTGAGAGAGAGAGAGAGATGCCGTGCGTTACCCTTTATACGCCTGTCAGATCAATAGGTGATTGGTTCTTTAGTTTGTGAGATTGGATTTCGGCTTCAGCCCCCAGTGTCCTATTGGAGGGGGGCTTGATGTATGACTGATGTCAATCCATGCCATCTTTTGGAAATGCCGGTTGGCACGGGTTCGTAGCTCTGTGTCGGGATTTCGGCTCTCGTCCATTTCAAAGAGTTTTTATTTCCTACAGGCCCCCTTCCCCAGACATCTCACAGCAGGGATTCCAAGCTATTTGGCCCATTCTTGGTGCCATCCTCCCAAGACTGTCACTTTGATGTAAACCAGTTCACATGCTGATGAGTTAAGGAAATCTGATAAATTTGGGGGGGAGAGGTCTTCTTTAGATCAGTGCTTCAGCTCAGAGCTAAAATGCTCTTATCAGAATACACCCAACATAACGCTACACTGGTTAATTCTGTTCTGGGAAAACCACAATCCTGCAGGTTTAATAAGTCTCTCTACACATCAGTCCCTGAGTACCTTCAACCAATGGTCATTTTGACCAATTAAGCCCAAGAATTGAGTTGTCATGGACTACCCAGTGAAGACGTGAACTAACGACTAGGTCACACTGTGAGCTCACCAGAGCAGACATTACACTGAGCTCACTGTGAGCTCACTTAGCGCTTTTCCAGCGACATGGTGCCGGTGCTGGAGCCGGAGCTGCTGCTCGGCCTGGGATCCAGCTGATCTTTTTTGAACCGGCCCGCTTTTCCACCGGTTTTGACGTCACTGGATGTGGGCGTTCCCAAGCATGGAGTAGAAGTGGAGAAACACAGCAATAGTAATCAGCACCGAGGCGACTGCGTCTTTAAACCCCATTTAACATCACAATCAAACTCATTCCGCGTCTATGGCAAATCGTAACCCTAATGTTACAAATGTTCCCTAAACACCTATTTTGCAGGATCAATAAAAAATTATTAGGATTTTTTAAACTTTTACTGACACACATAGTTAATAGCAATGTGTTATAACTTTACCGAAAATAATAATCTGTATATCTTTAATTGTTTAGACGTTATTAAGATATAATGCATCTTTCACATAGGGAACATTTGTAACATGTTAGGAAAAACAAACAAATGATTTGAAAATATTCATAATTACAGCATACAATTTGTCAGGCTTCATAACAATGGTATTTATAACATACTCTGTAAAAATCAAGCAAATAGCATTTGTGGTTCACGAGAAAATATGTATATATAATCAAAGCTATCAGACTATAGCAGCCGGTGTATGAAGACACATACGATTATACAGCATTATTTGGCAGCTTCGCAAGACCTAATTTGAAACGTTGTTGGTAAGTTAGATAATTAGTGGGGACCCGCTATTTGCAGTTCTTCCCCTCCATAATTGCTAAAATAAAGTTTTACTGACATTTTATTGACCCTACCACTGCATAGGGCACATCTGTAACATGAACGCTACTGAATGGCACATACATTGAAAACTACGGAGAACTGAGACAAATCCACTTTACACTTCATAAATAATCTTAAAACGTTTCCAACCAAGGCAACACCCACTTGAAATACGTTCATTCTCATTTTTGGTAAACAAAAAGAGAGATTGTTACATATGTTCCCTATGATGCATCTACAGAGAGAGAGAGAGAGAGACAGACAGACACTAACTCTCTCTCTCTCTCTCTCTCTCTCTCTCTCTCAGCTGGGAGTGTGTGGGAGGGGTCTGCAGTGAGCGGGAGTGCTGCTGAGAGCTCTGTCCTTTGGCTGCGTTTTTTTGTTGCTTTACTTTTTTCAGTTTGTTTATTTTGTCTTCTGTTTTCAGTGCTTTTCTTATTGTGGGGGAACAGGGGAGGGGAGGGGGGAGTACCGGTAGTTCTTCCCGGGTCGGGGGGTCGGACCCCCTGAATGCGTCTTTTGAAAAACTGACCCGACGCCATGGAGTCAAGATCGCTCCGGTGCAGTTCTGCCCCCTAGAGCAGTGTGTGTTAGCGGTTGGGGAGGTAGCAGGGTGTGAAAATATCAAGTCTGCTGCCATTGTTATCTTCTTAAAAACCACTGATCTGCTCAATCAGCTAGTGGCTAATGGCACAGTGTTAGACGACACTTTCACCCCGGTGTTGCCGCTCGCTGCTCCTGCCCGGAAGGTAACGCTGTCTAACGTCCCTCCGTTCATCCGCACCGGCTCGGGCAGCTGATGTCCGGCATTAAGAGGGTCCCGCTGGGCTGCAAAGCCCCGCAACTGAAACACGTCGTGTCCTTCCGAAGGCAGCTGTATATGATCCTCAATAACATCAATGAGGATCTTAATGTCTCCGAAGTTGGATCTCTCTTGCTGCCACCACCACGAAGATTGCTCTTTAGTAATGTTGGAAAGTCAAAGACAACAACCGTCAGGGTTCTTGCATATGACGTATTCGTGCTGCACCTCTCTGCAAGGATCCAGGACAGTTTGTCAATGTAAACTCCAGTGCCTGGGAACTTTTCCACCTAAAAGACAATGGTAAATAAAAAACAAGTTTATCCCCAAACTATTCTTATATTATGTTAAGTGGAATACATTATCAGTAAGGCTGTGATTTTGTTACAGAAATGTGTTATTAAAGACCACAGTATGTCTCAATTCTAAGTTTATTAATTTACAGACATAATAAAGTCAGTGAATCTGTGACACCCATAATTCAATTACATTCTTATTATCAACTATAACTATGAATATAACTGATAATGTAGCATCATTAGATTGTTTACAACCAATATTTGTTTTCAATATATATATTTTTACCTTGTCTTTGTAATATTGTAGACCAAGAGTGTTATACCTGTTTTGGTGATTCTTTGTCAGATTCAGAACAATTTGCTGTGGGGCTGTCAGAACCACTTGATGGTGACACACTTTTGTCTTCATTGCTGATAAATGTGGCTTTTGTTACAATTTTTTTCAGATTGTCCAAAAGGTCTGGAATCTCTGGAGAAAAAAACCTTAGTATTAAATGATAATCATTTCTAGTAATATATTTAATGCAAAGTGAAAACAAAACCATCAATGCCTGCAATTATACTTGAGAGACTTGCTCTATGTTATTGGCAAACTGACCTTTTTGTGGGTCATTAACATTAGCTACGAAAAAAATAAAAAAGATAAAATACAAGAATTTCCAGGTCTAATGTAATGCATATAGTCATTAATGTAGGATTATGAAGTTATGTTGAAAAACTTTATTTAATAATCAGTATTATTAAACTATTAGACAGTGCACATTAAGAGTCTGTATTGTGGTTCTAGATTACTTCAGTATGATCAACTATAATACATTACTCTGGAATCTAAATTACTGAAGAATAACATTTATCAAGGTAAGGAATTATTTGCTATAAATAAAAAAACTTACCATCAACCATACGGTTTCGAAGACATTGGTTTTCATTTTTAAGTCTTGTGTTTTCCTTTTCGAGCTGCTTAACGTTTTGCTGTAGCTCAACTTCACTGGACTCTTTAAATGTCTGTAGAATATGACGGGATCTAATTCTTGAAGCTCCATCGGTTTTCTTTCTTATTTTGTGCTGTATTCAGAGAGGAAAAGAGTTTAAAATTAAAATATATATATATATATATGAATATGATTAAAAAAAAACAATCCTGCAATACATTTATTTAATATTTGCAGTAATTATCTCACCGGTAACTGTGGTTCATCAAGGTCACTATCATCTGAAATTTGAAGTTTTTTGTTTGGTTTAGGTACTCTCTTCATTTTAGGACAGGGCATTTTTGTTAGGTCATTAAGTTTTCTTCTTAGTTCGCCTTCTTTTCCTAAAATAAAAATAAAATAAATAAAACCCTGCATTATGTCCACAGATATTTGGGGATTATATTTATTTGTCATAAAAATACTGTGCTTTGACCATACAAATTAAGATGAACAGCCAACACTGAATCAAAACTGAAGTTAAATTATATCTGGTTTAATTTATTTTGTGATTTGGGGGATTTTATTGTAAAGCACAACACACAATAAATCGTTCTTACAAATGCCAGTCAAGTATGACGAGTTTTTAGCGCCCTCACCACCACCTACCATGTTATAAGAGTATGTTAGACGTACAACACATTAATAACTTAAACATTCATTTCAAATCTCTCCACTCTGCTCTGAAGTTTCGAGTCGTCTCTTCGTCATCATCAGCAATGCTGAATAAATCAAAATTGCGAAAGCAAGCAGTGGGAATCACGCTGTAAGAGTCTTTGTCGACCCCGCTTTCCCACTTCACCAACGCGTGCATCACCGCCATACTACCTTCACCTTCTCGTCCGTTTTTCCCCCGACAAGTCACGGCACAAAAAACAGTCCCGCTCTGCATTCTGGTACTTGGCGTTCTTAATAACACCAACAGGGTGTAATCGCATAGACCACTCGAGTATAAAGTACTACATATCCCATCTGTTACAGTTTTTTTTCTTCTTCTGAAACTGCAAGCGCACTACATAAAGTTTGGCAAATGAAGAAATTTGGATGATGAGTTTACAATCTTATAAACAGTATTTAAGTAAACCTAGATATGCAATTCCAAAAAGAACAGCATCGAGATGGAGAAACAGGATACAAAAATAATAATACAATGTTTATACTTTTTGTATTTTAATTACAGTATGTAATTATTGCCTTTTGATTTACATTTACAGAAAAAGAACGGCGGCAAACGTGGACTACCCAACAAGAAGCAACAAAGTTACTAAAATATCAGATTCTCAGGTAAGCTTCATGCAGCCATACATGTATAATTATAAAATCAATCCAAAAAATAGACCTTGTTTACCCTACAACTGATTTGAGTGTTAATTCTATTTAAGATATAAAAAAATATTTTATTTTCTGAACTAATAATCTGTGAACATTCTATTATCTCTATAATTTTAATTAATACATTTATTTTATTATTGGTGGAACATTATGTTTTTCAGCTCAGATGATTTCACGTACCATCAATTTTTCTGTTAATAAATGTGCAAAAACAAATCAGATGGATAGGCCCCTACATATGAACATTAAGTTAAAGGCCTAGAGTGAGTGTTCTTCACTTCCAGTCATGGCGGGCCACAATCCAGCTCTTTGTAACTCATCAACAACCAAAGACCTGGGAAAAGGGTTAAATGGCTTCAGTTAAGCCAATTAGGTAATTAAGAGCTCAACTGGAAAAAAAACAGCAGGCATAGGGGTACTTTAGGACCACAGTCACTGATATAACCTACAATGTTGTTGTAATGAAAATCAGCAGACAGTGGGCCTCCTCCAGGACTAAGGTTGAGAAGCACTGGTCTTGAAGACCACAATAACAATCGACCTCAAGGGCTAGGGATATTCGAGGTGATGCTAAACCAGTCCTGAATGTTTAAATATAATGTTATTTTCTTGTAGTGTGCCGTTGCTGTTAATGCAACCAGTTATATTGAGCCATCAAATACAGAAGCTGACGAAAGACATCAACATGTAAATTTAGTTGTAAATTTAAAGTGTGTGTGAAAAGTATTTTGTATATGGAGATTAACCCATAGTTTCACAGATAAATTGTGGACCAGTGATATTCAGGATCTTCAAAACAAGTCCTGAATGCTCAAACTTAACACTTCTTTTTTTAGAGTGTCGTTGCTGTCAATCCAGCCAGTGATGTGGAGCCATCAGATACAGAAGCTGATGAAAAACAACATGTAAATTTCCTAAATTAATATGGTGCATCAAAATACTTATTTAGCACTTTCAACTGTTTCTTTGTGATTCCTAAAATTACTTTACAGGCTGGGGCTGGGGGAAGACACTGCGCCCGCCTGGAGAAGCCTGTACAAGCCCCCCTCAATAAGAGAGCTGGCAATCTGCAGTGGAGGGTGTTACACACCATTATTGCTGTCAATTCTTTTATTACTGTTCTTAACCCTGCTGTGTCCGACGCCTGCCCATTCTGTGCTCAGAGAGAGACCGTGTTTCACTGTTTCAGCACTTGCTCTCGGTTGTCACCCATTTTTAGTCTTTTAACTCGTCTTTTTACTGATCTTAACCTGATTTTTAACACAAAGGTTTTTATTTTAGGGGCGCGATACACCAGAAAGACCAAACATGTGGACCAGCTGGTAAACTTCTTGCTGGGCCAGGCTAAAATGGCCGTCTATAAGACTAGGAAGAACAGAGTGTGTGGGGAGGGCAGTGAGGATGCAGTGAGAGTGTTTGCCATGCTGGTCAAGTGCAGAGTCAGACTAGAGTTTAACTATTACAGGCTGATGAATGATTTGGAGAGTTTTGAACAGGTCTGGTGTATTAATGATGCCCTTTGTGAATTGTATGACAGGGAGTTGGTTTTTATTATGTAATTCATTTATAGGGTTTAGTATTTGATGGTTGTTTTGTTGTGTGTATTGGGTTGCTTTCTTTAAAAGTGTACAGATCAGTGGCGGAGTTAATGCTTGTTGGGGGGAGACAAACAAAGGGGAACACTATTTTTTATTTATTTATTTATTTTCTTTTGTATGAATTATTGCGTGTTGCAAACAGGCAATGAAGTCTGATAAAAGTCAAAAAGTCTCTCTCTCTCTCACACACACACACACAGCCAGCAAGACACACAGAGCCAGCCAGCTCAGCGATGACATCACAAACATCTCTCTCAGGTGACTCCTATGACATCACAGAGCACGTACATTCCGTTGCTTGCCGTCTGTCAACCACTCAGTCACTGCCAGCCAGACTGGCTGGCTGACTGGATGGTGGGGCTGCTTGCTGCTGCTGCGTACCTTAGCAAGCTTATTTGCTTGACCGGCCTTCCTCCTCCGCCCACATGCCCACCTATGTCCGATCTGCTGTTCACCTGGATCACAGCTCCGCCCCAACAAGGCAGAGCCTCCCAAGAATGGTACAAACTCACCCACGATCCCCTCCACGGAAAGCTATAGCAAAAGGCAAAAGCATTATACGTAATGAAGAGGAACCCGAGTCCAAGACGCATCCGACCAGCCATACATATTTGTGTGTATTAAAGATCACATTTTATTACATTTAGATTTTCTGTACTTTATTACATCTTTTTGTGATTTTTAAATGTATTGTTTCTTTTCCTTATATATGTATGTATGTATGTATGTATGTGTGTGTGTGTCTGTGTGAAAGTGTATGTGTTTGTGTGTCTCTGTGTGAAAGTGAGTGTGTGTGTGTCTGTCTCTGTGTTTGTGTGTCTGTCTCTGTGTGAAAGTGAGTGTGTGTGCGTGTGTCTGTCTGTGAAAGTGTGTGTGTGTGTGTGGGTGTGACAGTGTGTATGAGTGTCTGTCTGTCATGTAACTCGCACATCTGTGAGGGCACCATTTTTGCAGAAAGAGATGTACACATTTTGGAGCAACATATGCTGCCATCCAGACATCGTCTTTTCCAGGGACGTCCCTGCATTTTTCAGCAGGATAACGCCAAACCACATTCTGCCCAGATTACAAGCGCATGGTTGCGTAGGCAGAGAGTGCGGGTGCTAGCATGGCCTGCCTGCAGTCCTGACCTGTCTCCGAATTGAGAATGTGTGGCGCACTATGAAGTGCAAATTAAGACAACGAAGGCCCTGTGCAGTTGCGCAGCTGAGGAAATGCATAATGGATGAATGGGGGGAAATCCCACTTGCTAAACTTAACCAAGTGGTGTCTTCAGTGCCCAAGTGCTTAATAAGTGTTATTAAAAGAAAAGGTGATGTTACATAGTGGTAAACAGTCGACTGTCCCAACTTTCTTGGTTTCTTTTCACTGCTAATGAGATGCTGTAGAGTGAGTTAGTTATATTGCTTTCAGGAGCTCTAATCGTATTGATGAGTTCATGCAGCATTTGTAATTGAATTTCAAAAAGAAATCTTTGCTGTCTGGCCTGTGTGTATGAGATGTACTCTGTCAATCTTTGGCTAACAACTGAAACATTGGTAGAACAGAAATGGCAACATAAAAAAGAAAAGTACATTTTAAAAGAGCACATTAAATAGGATGAATATACAGTTTTTTACAATCACTTTGTCACTAATTTCAGAACCTTGATGTCATTTTTCAAAACTCTAGACACAAAACTCAAAACGGTCATCAATTGTAACACAGGCTGTCCAATGTTCAAAACATTGCATTGTGCATTCATATCTTTAAAGAAACCTTGCACTTGCAGACTTGTTGGTTCAAATAATTCATTTATCATGAAATACCATAGTAACATTTATTTAGATCACCCACACAGAAGATACCGATAGTTTCACTGTGTAGTTGTTCGTACAATCATTAAATATTGTAGTACAAAATATGTGATACATGTTTCATTATGGTACTACACATAAATACATCACTGTAAAAGGACTAGTAGAGAGAATACTACAGACACAGTGGAATCATTGAACAAAATCTGAAATGTATTGATGCAATACAATCAAATCACACCATAGGTTTCTTTGAATCCATGCAACAATAATTAGCTACAAAAAAGAACAAAACTACAGTAAAATGTCAACTGCAGTGTTCCTCACCTGGCTTAGTGTAAAACAAAGGATTGATTACTGTACTTCTGAATTTCCATCAGCCCTGTGTTCAGGTTCAGGTTCTCACAACCATTTTTCACAAGAGGCATCTTGAAACTGAACATACCTGAACATACTCAGTCATCAGCTGCTTCACTCTGTCTGCATTTCTTTCAAAAGGCACACTATACTCTGTGCTACACATTGGTATGCAGTATACAGTCATTTGACAATTGAGAGTAGCCTAATGTTTAGTGCATGCTGAAGACTTGCCGCTTCTCAGTACGGAAATTTCTGATGATTGAGGCCACAGTTGATCCTGAGTTGATTCTGAGGTTTGATTGAATCATTGTAGCTGCCTCAGTCATGGTCATGCCATGATTTACAACATGCTCTACAACTATTTCTCGGATTTCACTGGACACTATTTGCTGTTGCTGCCGCTGTCTGGTCCGTGGCCTTGTCCTCTACCACGTTCCCCCAACACCTCTCAAATGAGGCCCATGGCTGCCTCTCTGGTGAGGCCTAAGCCCTCCTCTATGACGAGGCCCACGACCACCTCTCAGAAGGGGTGCATGTCCCCTTCCATTCCTTTGACCACCACGTCTTCCTCCTCCCACTGCTTGACCTCTATTGTGACCTGGATGACTTGCCGGCTCCATGTTATCACTGTGTTGCTGGGGTGGATAGCACTCAATTCACTCGATACTCGTACCACAATGTGAAATCAATCATCAATAACCAGTTGGCAGTATTGGAAAAGCAATTACAAGGGCCTGCATACATACAGTAATGTCAAATCTGATGTGGAAGAACAATCATCTTCAACCAGGTTGGAGCGTTAGTTGCAATGCCTTTAATACACGCAGCGTGGAGAGGAACAGTGACTCAAGTAGATCCCAAAGTCGCTCTGCCTTCATTTTAACAGTCAGAGCTTTTATACACAAAAATCAAAGAGCTGGTTATAATCAGAAAGTCATTACTATGTTATCTTAAAAGTTAGCTAAGCAGAATTTATATCATTATAGGACAGAGTTCATAGATCAACACATGGATTAGGGAGCAGGCACTTCAATCATACTGTTTGACATTGTCTCCAAGATTCTCATCGTAAATAACAAACAGAAATCAAACTACCTTCTGGCCTGACCTTCTAGCTTGACCTTATCTTTCTTAAGTATACAAGAGAGAAAAACAGGTATTAGAGAAAGAATTTCAAACTTTCCTTCCACACTGCAAACATGGTGTGGAAAAGTGCTACATGATGATGAATGATGATGAAATATTACATCCATAGATAATGTAGTCCAACTGGTTCATGCTCCTCGTTTATTGATGTCAATGGATCTCATTATCCTGAAACTTTCATGATCGAAACATGGAATATTGTTTGTCAGTTTCCATAAAATTATGCATTAAGAGTAATGCAACAGTCACTTATCATTTTGAGCAGCTGTATCAATTGATAGTTAGATCTTTGTAATGAAATGAATAGACAGTGATCTCAGATGTAATGTGTGAATTGCATTTTGAAATGGTAATACTTTGATGTTAAGTTGTGTCATTTTAGTTCAATGAACAAATGATCTGAGGTTGATGTGTATTGTATCCAAGCAATTGTAAAAAAGTGTTAGAGTTTTGAAAAATGTGCATTTTGATCATCGGGTGTGAGTTTAGTGTCTAGAGTTTTGAAAAATGACATCAAGGTTCTGAAATGAGTGCCAAAGTGATTGTAAAAAAGTGTAATATCAGGGGACAGTGGCTATTAGTGATCTGGCCTTCCGTGGCCTCTGTATTAATGTAACAGGTCACATTGTATGTGTACACTGATACTTGATAGTATAATATAGTACAAGTAAAAAACATACATAGGTATCATAGAAGTATTTTGCAGAAATGATTATGGATAGTTATCAAAATGGAGAGGAAATGCTAAATCCAGTCTCCCCAGGCTGAGCTTCTATTGCTGCACCTGCTGGCCCCACTATATGGATAGAGCCACACCAAGTACAAGAGTCTCCCCATTGCTATTTATATCTCCCTATCCAGTCTTCTTTAAGTGACGATATGCAAATAACGGGGACTATGATTGGCTCCCTGACATTACCCACACTGCGACTGATGCTACCCATTTCACTACCCAACAAAGACCCATAATATGCGTGTGTCTGTCTGTCTGTCTGTCAAAGTATGTGTGTGTGTTTCTGTGTGTGTCTGTGTCTGTCTGTCTGTGTGTGAAAGTGTGTGTGTGTCTGTCTGTCTGTCTGTCATGTAACTTGCACATCTGTGAGGGCACCACTAATGCAGAAAGAGATGTACACATATTGTTTATTTTCCATATATATGTATGTATGTATGTATGCATGTCCAATTGCTTTGACAATACAAATGAATTGAATTGAGAGGGAGAGAGAGAGAGTAAGAGAGAGAGAGAGAGACAGACAGACAGACAGACAGAGAGAGACACACACACACACACACACACACAGAGAGCCAGCCAGCCAGCTCAGCGATGACATGACGAGCCTCTCTCAGCTTACTGCTATGACATCACAGAGCACGTACATTCCGTTTAACAAATCGTTAAACAAAAAAGGTTATAAACACATTGACTACAATACCGGTTAGTAAGACGAAGGTGAGTCTCTCGTTAGTATTATTAGTCAGACATTAAATAACTACGCAGGTTAGTATTTATGTCAGGTAACTTCTCGTTATATATATATCAGTCTCATTTACGTTTAGGTGCCGAGAAAGATCCTATTTGTTACCACAATTTCCCTTAACTGATTATTATTCAATGATTAAGGATAGGCAGGGCCACCAATAATCTAATGTCTATTAACTTGTGTCAATTTCAGACTAAACAGTTAAACAGGAATGAGAAGATATTTCTCGGCGTTGACAGATTTTATTTCTAAAATTATCAACAAAACAGTTTAATGCAACTCACATTTATATTTAAGAAAACTAAATGATATTACACATTCTAGAGTTATGAATCACAGATTAACATTTCTAATTGATTTCTCAAATGTCATGAATCACAAACTCCAAACTGTTAAACTTATGTGAACTTCGTCGCAGAGAGGCCTCTCTGGCTTCGGGCTCAGATAACAGCACACGGCACGAGGTCCGTGTTATTTGGAACAAAGGCAGTCCGGTTCGGCTTTGTCCAAGAACTTCCACTCAGTCGATGCACCTGGAAGTTGGGGTTTCGGGAATGTAGAGTCGTTTCCAAACAGATTTTCCATTGGTTTGAAGGCTCCAAGGTTGTGCACAAAATCTTCTTTGTAAGCATGGTTCCACCGTAGTTACTTGAAGACGAAGTCTTTGAGGAAAGCAGGGCCCTGTTTGTTCCAAGGGTCAAGTTTCTTAAGACTCAAATAGCTATTTAAGTGACTGACACTTTCGTATTCAGTCGACTTAGTCAATTGTCCAGCTGTAAAACTCCACTGATCAGGTGGGTCTGTGAAGTTATTTATTTAATAAAGTCCTTTAAAATAATTCTTCGCTCAATCTCCTTCTCATAGTTTAACTCTTCTGTTGCCGGCAAAGACTTGGTTGGTTTCTGATTCCGGTTCTGGCAACAGAGCTACAGGTTGAGCTGTGGCAGCGAGTTTCTGGTTCAGGTGAGAGAGAGAGAGAGAGAAAGACTGTCCGCTGTTCCTTATAGTCTGTCAGATCAGTAGGTGATTGGTCCCTGAGTTCTTGAGATTGGATTTCGGTTTCAGCCCCCAGTGTCCTATTGGAGGGAGGCTTTATTTATGACTGATGTCAATCCATGCCATCTTTTGGAAATGCCGGTTGGCCTGGGTTCGTAGCTCTATGTCGGGATTTCGGCTCTCATCCACTTCAAAGAGTTTTTATCACCTACAGGCCCCTTTCTCCAGACATCTCATAGCAGAATTCCAAACTATTTGGCCTCTTCTCGGTGCCATCCTCCCCAAAACTGTCACTTTGATGCAAACCAGTTCTAAGCTGATGAGCTAAGGAAATCTGATAACTTTGGGGGGGGAGAGGTCTTCTTTAGATCAGTGCTTCAGCTCAGAGCCCAAATGCTCTTATCCAAATACACCCAACATAACGCTACATATGTATGTATGTATGTATATATGTGTAGAAGGAAAATTAGAAATTATTTTCTTACACCTGTTTTTCTCTCTTGTATACTTAAGAAAGATACGGTCAAGCTAGAAGGTCAGCCCAGAAGATAGTTTGATTTCTGTTTGTTATTTACGATGAGAACCTTGGAGACATTGTCAAACGGTATGACCTACGTGCCTGTTCCCTAAAACCATGTGTTGACCTATGAACTCTGTTCTATAATGATATATGTTCTGCTTAGTTAGCCTTTAAGATAACATAGTAATGACTTTCTAGCATGTATGGATGTATGTATGTATGTATATATATATATATATATATATATGTATGTATGTCCAATTGCTTTGACAATACAAATGAATTGAATTCAGAGGAAGAGAGAGAGAGAGAGAGAGAGACAGACAGACAGACAGACAGCTCAGCGATGACATCACGAGCCTCTCTCAGCTGACTCCTATGACATCACAGAGCACGTACATTCCGTTGCTTGTCGTCTGTCAACCACTCAGTCACTGCTAGCCAGACTGTCCCTAAGACAAAGTGTACAATACTTCAATTATATCTCCTCCAGACAGATAAAGAGTATTAAGAGCTACGATGAAGATACCCAGGAGACGTAAAAAGCTTGCATCACCTGGTATTTCCTGGAGGTCACCCATCCAAGTACTAACCAGGCCCTGGCCCGTTTAGTTTCCAAGGTCTGACGAGACCGGGCACGTTCAGGACGGTGTGGCCGCAAGCCGAGATGCCTGGCTGCATGATGTCTCTTAAAGGCTGGCGGGTATTGACGGAATTTCCAGCAAAAAATAAAAAATAAAAAAATAAAAAAATGGAGGGAAAAATAACAGTGCAGGAAAGGGTGTTGAAAGTAGCCGGGAACGTGTACAATTCTTCAATTATATCTCCTCCAGACAGAAAGAGAGTATTAAGAGCTACGATGAAGTTACCCAGGAGACGTAAAAAGCTTGCAGCACCTGGTATTTCTAGGAGATCTCCCATCCAAGTACTGACCAGGCCATGCCCCGTTTAGCTTCCGAGATCTGACGAGACGGGGTGCGTCCAGGACGGTGTAGCCGCAAGCCGAGAGGCCTGGCTGCATAATGTCTCTTAAAGGCTGACGGGTGTTGACGGAACTTCCAGCAAATAAAAAAAGAAAAATGGAGGGAAAAATATCAGTTCAGCAAAGGGTGTTGAAAGTAGCCGGGTACGTGTACATTTCTTCAATTATATCTCCTCCAGACAGAAAGAGAGTATTAAGATCTACGATGATGTTACCCAGGAGACGTATAAAGCTTGCAGCACCTGGTATTACCAGGAGGTCACCCATCCAAGTACTGACCAGGCCCTGCCCTGTATAGCTTCCGAGATCTGATGAGATCAGTCGCGTTCAGGACGGCGTGGCCGCAAGCCGAGACGCCTGGCAGCATGATGTCTCTTAAAGGCGGGCGGGTTTTGACGGACCTTCCAGCAAAAAAAAAAAGAAAAAAGAAAAATGGAGGGAAAAATATCAGTGCAGCAAAGGGTGTTGAAAGTTGCCGGGTACGTGTACATTTCTTCAATTGTATCTTCTCCTGACAGAAAGAGAGTATTAAGAGCTACGATGAAGTTACCCAGGAGACGTAAAAAGTTTGCAGTACCTAGTTTTTCCAGGAGGTCACCAATCCAAATACTGACCAGGTCCTGCCACGTTTTGCTTCCTAGATCTGACAAGATCGGGCGCGTTCAGGACGGTGTGGCCGCAAGCCAAAAAGCCTGGCTGCATGATGTCTCTTAAAGGCTGGCGGGTATTGACGGAACATCCAAGAAAAAAAATTAAAAAAAAAATAGAAAAATGGAGGGAAAAATATCAGTGCAGGAAAGGGTGTTGAATGTAGCCGGGTACGTGTACAATACTTCAATTATATCTCCTCCAGACAGAAAGAGAGTATTAAGAGCTACGATGAAGTTACCCAAGTGACGAAAAAAGCTTGCAGCACCTGGTATTTCCAGGAGGTCACCCATCCAAATACTGACCAGGCCCTGCCCCGTTCAGCTTCCGAGATCTGACGAGATCGGGCGCGTTCAGGACGGTGTGGCCGCAAGCCAAGAGGCCTGGATGTATGAAGTCTCTTAAAGGCTGGCGGGTATTGACGGAAGTTCCAGCAAAAAAAAAAGAAATAAGAAAAATGGAGGGAAAAATATCAGTGCAGCAAAGGGTGTTAAATGTAGCTGGGTACGTGTACAATACTTCAATTATATCTCCTCCAGACAGAAAGCGAGTATTAAGAGCTACGATGAAGTTACCCAAGTGATGTAAAAAGCTTGCAGCACCTGGTATCTCCAGGAGGTCTCCCATCTAAGTACTAACCAGGCCCTGCCCCGTTTAGCTTCCGAGATCTGACGAGATCGTGCGCATTCAGGATGGTGTGGCCACAAGCCGAGATGCCTGGCTGCATGATGTCTCTTAAAGGCTGGAGGATATTGACAGAACTTCCAGCAAAATAAAGAAGAAAAAAGAAAAATGGAGGGAAAAATATCAGTGCAGCAAAGGGAGTTGAAAGTAGCCGGGTACGTGTACAATTCTTCAATTATATCTCCTCCAGACAGAAAGAGAGTATTAAGAGCTATGATGAAGTTACCCAGGAGACGTAAGAAGCTTGCAGCACCTGGTATTTCCAGGAGGTCTCCCATCCAAGTACAGAATAGACACTGCCCCGTTTAGCTTCCGAGATCTGATGAGATTGGGCGCGTTCAGGACGGTGTGGCCGCAAACCAAGAGGCCTGGCTGCATGATGTCTCTTAAAGGCTGGCGGGTATTGACGGAACTGCCAGCAAAAAAAAAAGAAATAAGAAAAATGGAGTGAAAAATTTCAGTGCAGCAAAGGGAGTTGAAAGTAGCCGGGTACGTGTACAATTCTTCAATTATATCTCCTCCAGACAGAAAGAGAGTATTAAGAGCTATGATGAAGTTACCCAGGAGACGTAAGAAGCTTGCAGCACCTGGTATTTCCAGGAGGTCTCCCATCCAAGTACTGATCAGGCCCTGCCCCGTTCAGCTTCCGAGATCTGACGAAATCGGGCACGTTCAGGACGGTGTGGCCGCAAACAAAGAGGCCTGTCTGCATGATGTCTCTTAAAGGCTGGCGGGTATTGATGGAACTTCCAGCAAAAAAAATAAGAAAAAAGAAAAATGGAGAGAAACAAATCAGTACAGCAAAGGGTTTTGAAAGTAGCCGGGTACGTGTACAATTCTTCAATTATATCTCCTCCAGACAGAAAGAGAGTATAAAGAGCTACGATGAAGTTTCCCAGGAGACGTAAAAATCTTGCAGCACCTGGTTTTTCCAGGAGGTCACCCATCGAAGTACTGACCAGGCCCTGCCCCATTTAGCTTCCGAGATCTGACGAGATCGGGCGCGTTCAGGACGGTGTGGCCGCAAACCAAGAGGCCTGGCTGCATGATGTCTCTTAAAGGCTGGCGGGTATTGACGGAACTTCCAGCAAAAAAAAAAAGAAAAAAGAAAAATGGAGTGAAAAATATCAGTGCAGCAAAGGGTGTTGAAAGTAGCCGGGTATGTGAACAATACTTCAATTATATCTCCTCCAGACTGAAAGAGAGTATTAAGAGCTACGATGAAGTTACCCAAGTGACGAAAAAAGCTTGCAGCACCTGGTATTTCCAGGAGGTCTCCCATCTAAGTACTGACCAGGCCCTGCCCCGTTTAGCTTCCGAGATCTGACGAGATCGGGTGCATTCAGGACGGTGTGGCCACAAGCCAAGACGCCTGGCTGCATGATGTCTCTTAAAGGCTGGCGGGTATTGATGGAACTTCCAGCAAAAAAAAAAAGAAAAAAGAAAAATGGAGTGAAAAATATCAGTGCAGCAAAGGGTGTTGAAAGTAGCCGGGTATGTGAACAATACTTCAATTATATCTCCACCAGACTGAAAGAGAGTATTAAGAGCTACGATGAAGTTACCCAAGTGACGAAAAAAGCTTGCAGCACCTGGTATTTCCAGGAGGTCACCCATCCAAGTACTGACCAGGCCCTGCCCCGTTCAGCTTCCGAGATCTGACGAGATCGGGCGCGTTCAGGACGGTGTGGCCGCAAGCCAAGAGGCCTGGCTGCATGAAGTCTCTTAAAGGCTGGAGGGTATTGACGGAACTTCCAGCAAAAAAGAAAAGAATAAAGAAAAATGGAGGGAAATATATCTGTGCAGCAAAGGGTGTTGAAAGTAGCCGGGTACGTGTACAATTCTTCAATTATATCTCCTCCAGACTGTAAGAGAGTATTAAGAGCTACGATGAAGTTACCCAAGTGATGTAAAAAGCTTGCAGCACCTGGTATTTCCAGGAGGTCTCCCATCTAAGTACTGACCAGGCCCTGCCCCGTTTAGCTTCCAAGATCTGACGAGATCGGGCGCATTCAGGACGGTGTGGCCACAAGCCGAGACGCCTGGCTGCATGATGTCTCTTAAAGGTTGACGGGTATTGATGGAACTTCCAGCAAAATAAAGAAGAAAAAAGAAAAATGGAGGGAAAAATATCAGTGCAGCAAAGGGAGTTGAAAGTAGCCGGGTACGTGTACAATTCTTCAATTATATCTCCTCCAGACAGAAAGAGAGTATTAAGAGCTATGATGAAGTTACCCAGGAGACGTAAGAAGCTTGCAGCACCTGGTATTTCCAGGAGGTCTCCCATCCAAGTACAGAACAGGCACTGCCCCGTTTAACTTCCGAGATCTGATGAGATTGGGCGCGTTCAGGACGGTGTGGCCGCAAACCAAGAGGCCTGGCTGCATGATGTCTCTTAAAGGCTGGCGGGTATTGACGGAACTGCCAGCAATAAAAAAAAGAGAAATGGAGGGAGAAATACCAGTGCAGCAAAGGGTGTTGAAAGTAGCCGGGTACGTGTACAATACTTGAATTATATCTCCTCCAGACAGAAAGAGAGAATTAAGAGCTACGATGAAGTTACCCAGGAGACGTAAAAAGTTTGCAGCACCTCGTATTTCCAGAAGGTCACCCATAAAAGTACTGACCAGGCCCTGCCCCGTTTAAATTCTGAGATCTGACGAGATCGGGCGCGTTCAGGACGGTGTGGCCGCAAGCCGAGAGGCCTGGCTGCATGATGTCTCTTAAAGGCTGGCGGGTTTTGACGGAACATCCAGCAAATAAAAAAAAAGAGAAATGGTGGTAAAAATATCAGTGCAGCAAAGGGTGTTGAAAGTAGCCAGGTACGTGTACAATTCTTCAATTATATCTCCTCCAGACTGAAAGAGAGTATTAAGAGCTACGATGAAGTTACCCAGGAGACGTAAAAAGCTTGCAGCACCTGGTATTTCCAGGAGGACACCCATCCAAGTACTGACCAGGCCCTGCCCCACTCAGTTTCCGAGATCTTACGAGATCGGACGCGTTCAGGACGGTGTGGCCGCAAGCCGAGATGCCTGGCTGCATGATGTCTCTTAAAGGCTGGCGGGTATTGACGGAACTGCCAGCAATAAAAAAAAGAGAAATGGAGGGAGAAATACCAGTGCAGCAAAGGGTGTTGAAAGTAGCCGGGTACGTGTACAATACTTGAATTATATCTCCTCCAGACAGATAGAGAGTATTAAGAGCTACGATTAAGTTTCCCAGGAGACGTAAAAAGCTTGCAGCACCAGGTATTTCCTGGAGGTCTCCCATCCAAGTACTGACCAGGCCCTGCCCCGTTTAGCTTCCGAGATCTAACGAGATCAGGCGCGTTCAGGACAATGTGGCCGCAAGCCAAGAGGCCTGGCTGCATGATGTCTCTTAAAGGCTGGTGGGTATTGACGGAACTTCCAGCAAAAAAAAAAAAAAAAAAAAGAAAAATAGAGGGAAAAATACCAGTGCAGCAAAGGGTGTTGAAAGTAGCCGGGTACGTGTACAATTCTTCAATTATATATTCTCCAGACAGAAAGAGAGTATTAAGAGCTACGATGAAGTTCCCCAGGAGATGTAAAAAGCTGGCAGCACCTGGTATTTCCAGAAGGTCACCCATAAAAGTACTGACCAGGCCCTGCCCCGTTTAAATTCTGAGATCTGACGAGATCGGGCGCGTTCAGGACGGTGTGGCCGCAAGCCGAGAGGCCTGGCTGCATGATATCTCTTAATGGCTGGCGGGTATTGACAGAACTTCCAGCAAAAAAAAAAAAAAAAAAAAAAAAGAAAAAGAAGAATGGAGGGAAAAATATCAGTGCAGTAATGGGTTTTGAAAGTAGCCGGGTATGTGTACAATTCTTCAATTATATCTCCTCCGGACAGAAAGAGAGTATTAAGAGCTACGATGAAGTTACCCAGGAGACGTAAAAAGCTTGCAGCACCTGGCATTTCTAGGAGGTCACCCATCCAAGTACTGACCAGGCCCTGCCCCGTTTAAATTCCAAGATCTGATGAGATCGGGGGCGTTCAGAACGGTGTGGCTGCAAGCCAAGAGGCCTGGCGGCATGATGTGTCTTAAAGGCTGGCGGGTATTGATGGAACTTCCAGCAAAAAACAAAAGAAAAAAGAAAAATGGAGGGAAAAATATCAGTGCAGCAAATGGTGTTGACAGTAGCTGGGTACGTGTACAATTCTTCAATTATATCTCCTCCAGACAGATAGAGAGTATTAAGAGCTACGATAAAGTTACCCAGGAGACGTAAAAGCTTGCAGCACCAGGTATTTCCAGGAGGTCTCACATTCAAGTACTGACCAGGTCCTGCCCCGTTTAGCTTCCGAGATCTGACGAGATCGGGCGCGTTCAGGACGGTGTGGCCGCAAGCCGAGATGTCTGGCTGCATGATGTTTCTTAAAGGCTGGCGGGTATTGACGGAACTGCCAGCAAAAAAAAAAAAGAAAAATAGAGGGAAATATACCAGTGCAGCAAAGGGTGTTGAAAGTAGCCGGGTACGTGTACAATTCTTCAATTATATCTCCTGGAGACAGAAAGAGAGTATTAAGAGCTACGATGAAGTTACCCAGGAGACATAAAAAGCTTGCAGCACCTGGTATTTCTAGGAGGTCTCCCATCCAAGTACTGACCAGACCCTGCCCCGTTTAGCTTCCGAGATCTGACGAGATCGGGCGCATTCAGGACGGTGTGGCCGCAAGCCGAGAGGCCTGGCTACATGATGTCTCTTAATGGCTGGCGGGTATTGACGGAACTTCCAGCAAAAAAAAAAAAAAAAAAAAAAGAAAAAGAAAAATGGAGGGAAAAATATCAGTGCAGTAATGGGTTTTGAAAGTAGCCGGGTACGTGTACAATACTTCAATTATATCTCCTCCAGACAGATAGAGAGTATTAAGAGCTACGATAAAGTTACCCAGGAGACGTAAAAGCTTGCAGCACCAGGTATTTCCAGGAGGTCTCACATTCATGTACTGACCAGGTCCTGCCCCGTTTAGCTTCCGAGATCTGACGAGATCGGGCGCGTTCAGGATGGTGTGGCCGCAAGCCGAGATGCCTGGCTGCATGATGTCTCTTAAAGGCTGGCGGGTATTGACGGAACTGCCAGCAAAAAAAAAAAAAAAAAATAGAGGGAAATATACCAGTGCAGCACAGGGTGTTGAAAGTAGCCGGGTACGTGTACAATTCTTCAATTATATCTCCTGGAGAAAGAAAGAGAGTATTAAGAG
The DNA here is from genome assembly GCF_036373705.1 of Amia ocellicauda. Classification (NCBI taxonomy): domain Eukaryota; kingdom Metazoa; phylum Chordata; class Actinopteri; order Amiiformes; family Amiidae; genus Amia; species Amia ocellicauda. The sequence continues at coordinate 42,400,791 of NC_089859.1, forward strand.
CTACGATGAAGTTACCCAGGAGACGTAAAAAGCTTGCAGCACCTGGTATTTCCAGGAGGTCACACATCCAAGTACTGACCAGGCCCTGCCCCGTTTAGCTTCCGAAATCTGATATGATCGGGCTCGTTCAGGACGGTGTGACTACAAGCCAAGAGGCCTGGCTGCATGATGTCTCTTAAAGGCTGGCGGATATTGACGGAACTTCCAGCAAAAAAATAAAATAAAAAGAAAAATGGAGGGAAAAATATCAGTGCAGCAAAGGGTGTTGAAAGTAGCCTAGTACGTGTACAATTCTTCAATTATATCTCCTGGAGACAGAAAGAGAGTATTAAGAGCTACGATGAAGTTACCCAGGAGACGTAAAAGGCTTGCAGCACCTGGTATTTCTAGGAGGTCTCCCATCCAAGTACTGACCAGGCCCTGCCCCGTTTAGCTTGCGAGATCTGACGAGATCGGGCGCATTCAGGACGGTGTGGCCGCAAGCCGAGAGGCCTGGCTGCATGATGTCTCTTAAAGGTTGGCGGGTATTGACGGAACTTCCAGCAAAAAAAAAAAAAAAAAAGAAAAATGGATGGAAAAATATCAGTGCAGCAAAGGGTGTTGACAGTAGCTGGGTACGTGTACAGTACTTCAAATATATCTCCTCCAGACAGATAGAGAGTATTAAGAGCTACGATAAAGTTACCCAGGAGACGTAAAAGCTTGCAGCACCAGGTATTTCCAGGAGGTCTCACATTCATGTACCGACCAGGTCCTGCCCCGTTTAGCTTCCAAGATCTGACGAGATCGGGCGAGTTCAGGATGGTGTGGCCGCAAGCCGAGATGCCTGGCTGCATGATGTCTCTTAAAGGCTGGCGGGTATTGACGGAATTTCCAGCAAAAAAAAAAAAAAAAATGGATGGAAAAATATCAGTGCAGCAAAGGGTGTTGACAGTAGCTGGGTACGTGTACAATACTTCAATTATAACTCCTCCAGACAGATAGAGAGTATTAAGAGCTACGATAAAGTTACCCAGGAGACGTAAAAGCTTGCAGCACGAGGTATTTCCAGGAGGTCTCACATTCATGTACTGACCAGGTCCTGCCCCGTTTAGCTTCCGAGATCTGACGAGATCGGGCGCGTTCAGGATGGTGTGGCCGCAAGCCGAGATGCCTGGCTGCATGATGTCTCTTAAAGGCTGGCGGGTATTGACGGAACTTCCAGCAAAAAAAAAAAAGAAAAATAGAGGGAAATATACCAGTGCAGCACAGGGTGTTGAAAGTAGCCGGGTACGTGTACAATTCTTCAATTATATCTCCTGGAGAAAGAAAGAGAGTATTAAGAGCTACGATGAAGTTACCCAGGAGACGTAAAAAGCTTGCAGCACCTGGTATTTCCAGGAGGTCACACATCCAAGTACTGACCAGGCCCTGCCCCGTTTAGCTTCCGAAATCTGATATGATCGGGCGCGTTCAGGACGGTGTGACTACAAGCCAAGAGGCCTGGCTGCATGATGTCTCTTAAAGGCTGGCGGATATTGACGGAACTTCCAGGAAAAAAATAAAATAAAAAGAAAAATGGAGGGAAAAATATCAGTGCAGCAAAGGGTGTTGAAAGTAGCCTAGTATGTGTACAATTCTTCAATTATATCTCCTGGAGACAGAAAGAGAGTATTAAGAGCTACGATGAAGTTACCCAGGAGACGTAAAAGGCTTGCAGCACCTGGTATTTCTAGGAGGTCTCCCATCCAAGTACTGACCAGGCCCTGCCCCGTTTAGCTTGCGAGATCTGACGAGATCGGGCGCATTCAGGACGGTGTGGCCGCAAGCCGAGAGGCCTGGCTGCATGATGTCTCTTAAAGGTTGGCGGGTATTGACGGAACTTCCAGCAAAAAAAAAAAAAAAAAAGAAAAATGGATGGAAAAATATCAGTGCAGCAAAGGGTGTTGACAGTAGCTGGGTACGTGTACAATACTTCATATATATCTCCTCCAGACAGATAGAGAGTATTAAGAGCTACGATAAAGTTACCCAGGAGACGTAAAAGCTTGCAGCACCAGGTATTTCCAGGAGGTCTCACATTCATGTACCGACCAGGTCCTGCCCCGTTTAGCTTCCAAGATCTGACGAGATCGGGCGAGTTCAGGACGGTGTGGCCGCAAGCCGAGATGCCTGGCTGCATGATGTCTCTTAAAGGCTGGCGGGTATTGACGGAATTTCCAGCAAAAAAAAAAAAAAAAATGGATGGAAAAATATCAGTGCAGCAAAGGGTGTTGACAGTAGCTGGGTACGTGTACAATACTTCAATTATAACTCCTCCAGACAGATAGAGAGTATTAAGAGCTACGATAAAGTTACCCAGGAGACGTAAAAGCTTGCAGCACGAGGTATTTCCAGGAGATCTCACATTCATGTACTGACCAGGTCCTGCCCCGTTTAGCTTCCGAGATCTGACGAGATCGGGCGCGTTCAGGATGGTGTGGCCGCAAGCCGAGATGCCTGGCTGCATGATGTCTCTTAAAGGCTGGCGGATATTGACGGAACTTCCAGCAAAAAAATAAAATAAAAAGAAAAATGGAGGGAAAAATATCAGTGCAGCAAAGGGTGTTGAAAGTAGCCTAGTACGTGTACAATTCTTCAATTATATCTCCTCCAGACAGAAAGAGAGTATTAAGAGCTACGATGAAGTTACCCAGGAGACGTAAAAGGCTTGCAGCACCTGGTATTTCTCGGAGGTCTCCCATCCAAGTACTGACCAGGCCCTGCCCCGTTTAGCTTCCGAGATCTGACGAGATCGGGCGCGTTCAGGATGGTGTGGCCGCAAGCCGAGATGCCTGGCTGCATGATGTCTCTTAAAGGCTGGCGGGTATTGACGGAACTGCCAGCAAAAAAAAAAAAAAAAAAAAAAAGAAAAAGAAAAATGGAGGGAAAAATATCAGTGCAGTAATGGGTTTTGAAAGTAGCCGGGTACGTGTACAATACTTCAATTATATCTCCTCCAGACAGATAGAGAGTATTAAGAGCTACGATAAAGTTACCCAGGAGACGTAAAAGCTTGCAGCACCAGGTATTTCCAGGAGGTCTCACATTCATGTACTGACCAGGTCCTGCCCCGTTTAGTTTCCGAGATCTGACGAGATCGGGCGCGTTCAGGATGGTGTGGCCGCAAGCCGAGATGCCTGGCTGCATGATGTCTCTTAAAGGCTGGCGGGTATTGACGGAACTGCCAGCAAAAAAAAAAAAGAAAAATAGAGGGAAATATACCAGTGCAGCACAGGGTGTTGAAAGTAGCCGGGTACGTGTACAATTCTTCAATTATATCTCCTGGAGAAAGAAAGAGAGTATTAAGAGCTTCGATGAAGTTACCCAGGAGACGTAAAAAGCTTGCAGCACCTGGTATTTCCAGGAGGTCACACATCCAAGTACTGACCAGGCCCTGCCCCGTTTAGCTTCGGAATCTGATATGATCGGGCGCGTTCAGGACGGTGTGACTACAAGCCAAGAGGCCTGGCTGCATGATGTCTCTTAAAGGCTGGCGGATATTGACGGAACTTCCAGCAAAAAAATAAAATAAAAAGAAAAATGGAGGGAAAAATATCAGTGCAGCAAATGGTGTTGACAGTAGCTGGGTACGTGTACAATACTTCAATTATATCTCCTCCAGACAGATAGAGAGTATTAAGAGCTACGATGAAGTTACCCAGGAGACGTAAAAAGCTTGAAGCACCTGGTATTTCTAGGAGGTCTCCCATCCAAGTACTGACCAGGCCCTGCCCCGTTTAGCTTCCGAGATCTGACGAGATCGGGCGCATTCAGGACGGTGTGGCCACAAGCCGAAAGGCCTGGCTGCATGACGTCTCTTAAAGGTTGGCGGGTATTGACGGAACTTCCAGCAAAAAAATAAAAGAAAAAAAGAAAAAAGAAAAATGGATGGAAAAATATCAGTGCAGCAAATGGTGTTGACAGTAGCTGGGTACGTGTACAATACTTCAATTATATCTCCTCCAGACAGATAGAGAGTATTAAGAGCTACGATGAAGTTACCCAGGAGACGTAAAAAGCTTGAAGCACCTGGTTTTTCTAGGAGGTCTCCCATCCAAGTACTGACCAGGCCCTGCCCCGTTTAGCTTCCGAGATCTGACGAGATCGGGCGCATTCAGGACGGTGTGGCCACAAGCCGAAAGGCCTGGCTGCATGATGTCTCTTAAAGGTTGGCGGGTATTGACGGAACTTCCAGCAAAAAAAAAAAAAAAAAAAAATAGAAAAATGGAGGGAAAAATATCAGTGCAGGAAAGGGTGTTGAAAGTAGCCGGGTACGTGTACAATTCTTCAATTATATCTCCTGCAGACTGAAAGAGAGTATTAAGAGCTACGATAAAGTTACCCAGGAGACGTAAAAGTTTGCAGCACCTGGTATTTCCAGGAGGTCTCACATTCAAGTACTGACCAGGTCCTGCCCCGTTTAGCTTCCGAGATCTGACGATATCATGCGCATTCAGGACGGTGTGGCCGAAAGCCGAGAGGCACGGCTGCATGATGTCTCTTTAAGGCTGGCGGGTATTGACGGAACTTACAGCAAAAAAAAAAAGAAAAAAGAAAAATGGAGGGAAAAATATCAGTGCAGCAAAGGGTGTTGACAGTAGCTGGATACGTGTACAATACTTCAATTATATCTCCTCCAGACAGAGAGAGAGTATTAAGAGCTACGATAAAGTTACCCAGGAGACGTAAAAGCTTGCAGCACTAGGTATTTCCAGGAGGTATCACTTTCATGTACTGACCAGGTCCTGCCCCGTTTAGCTTCCGAGATCTGACGAGATCGGGCGCGTTCAGGATGGTGTGGCCGAAAGCCGAGATGCCTGGCTGCATGATGTCTCTTAAAGGCTGGCGGGTATTGACGGAATTTCCAGCAAAAAAAAAAAAAAAAAATAGAAAAATGGAGGTAAAAATATCAGTGCAGGAAAGGGTGTTGAAAGTAGCCGGGTACGTGTACAATTCTTCAATTATATCTCCTGGAGACAGAAAGAGAGTATTAAGAGCTACGATGAAGTTACCCAGGAGACGTAAAAAGCTTGCAGCACCTGGTATTTCTAGGAGGTCTCCCATCCAAGTACTGACCAGGCCCTGCCCCGTTTGGCTTCCGAGATCTGACGAGATCGGGCGCGTTCAGGACGGTGTGGCCGCAAGCCAAGATGCCTGGCGGCATGATGTCTCTTAAAGGTTGGCGGGTATTGACGGAACTTCCAGCAAAAAAAAAAAAAAAAAAGAAAAATGGATGGAAAAATATCAGTGCAGCAAATGGTGTTGACAGTAGCTGGGTACGTGTACAATACTTCAATTATATCTCCTCCAGACAGAAAGAGAGTATTAAGAGCTACGATGAACTCACCTAAAGGATTATTAGGAACACCATACTAATACTGTGTTTGACCCCCTTTCGCCTTCAGAACTGCTTTAATTCTACGTGGCATTGCTTCAACAAGGTGCTGAAAGCATTCTTTAGAAATGTTGGCCCATATTGATAGGATAGCATCTTGCAGTTGATGGAGATTTGTGGAATGCACATCCAGGGCACGAAGCTCCCGTTCCACCACATCCCAAAGATGCTCCATTGTGTTGAGATCTGGTGACTGTGGGGGCCAGTTTAGTACAGTGAACTCATTGTCATGTTCAAGAAACCAATTTGAAATGATTCGACCTTTGTGACATGGTGCATTATCCTGCTGGAAGTAGCCATCAGAGGATGGGTACATGGTGGTCAAAAAGGGATGGACATGGTCAGAAACAATGCTCAGGTAGGCCGTAGCATTTAAACGATGCCCAATTGGTACTAAGGGGCCTAAAGTGTGCCAAGAAGACATCCCCCACACCATTACACCACCACCACCAGCCTGCACAGTGGTAACAAGACATGATGGATCCATGTTCTCATTCTGTTTACGCCAAATTCTGACTCTACCATCTGAATGTCTCACCTCTTTTTCCTATTTGTAGTGGAGATGAGTGGTACCCGGTGGGGTCTTCTGCTGTTGTAGCCCATCCGCCTCAAGGTTGTACGTGTTGTGGCTTCACAAATGCTTTGCTGCATACCTCGTTTGTAACTAGTGGTTATTTCAGTCAAAGTTGCTCTTCTATCAGCTTGAATCAGTCGGCCCATTCTCCTCTGACCTCTTGCATCAACAAGGCATTTTCGCCCACAGGACTGCCGCATACTGGATGTTTTTCCCTTTTCACACCATTCTTTGTAAACCCTAGAAATGGTTGTGCGTGAAAATCCCAGTAACTGAGCAGATTGTGAAATACTCAGACCGGCCCGTCTGGCACCAACAACCATGCCACGCTCAAAATTGCTTAAATCACCTTTCATTCCCATTCAGACATTCAGTTTGGAGTTCAGGAGATTGTCTTGACCAGGACCACACCCCTAAATGCATTGAAGCAACTGCCATGTGATTGGTTGATTAGATAATTGCATTAATGAGAAATTGAACAGGTGTTCCTAATAATCCTTTAGGTGAGTGTATATGTATGTACGTGTATGTATGTCCAATTGCTTTGACAATACAAATGAAATGAATTGAGAGAGAGAGAGAGAGAGAGAGAGAGAGAGAGAGAGAGAGAGGAATATGAGCTCCTAAAAAACATTTGTTTTTATACATAAGCGGATTTAATTTGTGATTTACAAATGAATATATAGCACTATAAACATACACAGAAGACATGGAATAGAAATTCAGAAGAAAAAGTATTCAAAAATAATAATTTTAAGAGAAACACAAAAAGAAGAAAGCAGAGAGACAGTTCAGGAAGAAAAGTCAGAAAAGAAAAGCTGAAGACAAGAATTGGAGGTAAGAGACAAATAATTAAACAAAAAAATATGTATTAATAAAATAAATAAGCATTCTCAGTAGTTGACTCAGCCAATGAAAATGCAGAGCTCCGATTTGAATAGAGTGACAGTAGGAGAGAGCCCAACTGCCACTGAGACTGATAGAAATCTATCGAACAGCAGTCTGACTGCAGAGCTGCCTTTTGAAATCCGATACCCTGAAGACATTCGCTCTGCACAGGCTAAGAAGGACTACAAACAAGCTGTGATGAGAGCATCTCCTGAGACCCTCATCCTAGACTACACCGGTAAAGGAGAAAACAGGGTCAAGAACAATCTACTGTTCTACACCGCCTTTCACAAAACCCTGTGCCAGACATACCCCAATAACAACAAGAGGGGCATTAGCAGAGGCAGGCAGATCTCAGTGCTGGTAGAGAAAGACACAGACAGTGTGATGCTCACTTTTAATGTATACCACAACGGGACCATCATGGTGCAGGGCAGCGAGAGCAGCCTGGACCAATTAGCTCTCGGCTTCCACACCTCAAAGCAGCAGACTGAGGTAGAGAAACAAGAGCCAGAGCCGGCCACCCTGCAGTCTGCCCCCAGCCACACGGAGCCAGACAGTGCCCCATCTCCCACAGACTGCCCCCCTGTCTCCCCAAAACTCTCCAGCAACATTAAAACACTAAAGGAATGCCTATCAGTGCTGGAGCTGGAGTTTGCGGAGTTCAGGGAGCAGACCTTGAGCACCCTGGCCCAGACCTCCTTGTGTGATCAGCTCCGGGATGAGATGCACAGACTAAAGATGCAGCACAAGGCTGAGATCCATGAGCTGAGAGCAGCAGTGAGAGACCTGGAGGAGCAGAGCCAAACCCTGAGGACGGAGCTGCGCAGAGCGAGGGAGGAGCTGACCTGGACACCCCAGCACAGCTAGCTGAGGAGCCTGTAGAGCCAGCTGGAGGAGCTAAGAGAGGAGCTACACATCACTGGAGCACAGAGACTGCACTGCACTGACCCCACAACACCTCCAACCCCTGACGCACCCACTGATCCACCCACACTCCCCACCACTCCTGACACACCCACTATCACCAGACCTGCCACTAATACACAACCCCCTGAAACGCCACTCCCCCAAAACACACCCGCTGCCCCCACCACTCCCGACGCAAACCCGGAGTGGCAGGTCAACGCAGAGGTGGTCATTCTGAGCGAATCCAATGGGAAGTTCCTGGTTGAGAGGCGCCTCTTCCCTGGGCGAAAAGTGAAAAAGCTTTGGTGCTCCACAGCACAGAGAGCCCTGGAGCTGCTCTCCAAGAGGAGGCTTTGCCAAGTCAAACACATCTTCATCCACACTGGCACTAACGACCTGAGTGCCCGCAGGGGCGATGTGGCCTCAGCCCTGAGACAGGTAGCAACGAAAGCCACAGAGGAATTCCCAACTGCCAAAATTTCCATCTCCACACTGCTGCCCCGCACAGACGTGCCCCTGCACATCATCCAGGCCATCAACGCAGAAGTGTCCCGAAGATGTGCCCTCCTCCCCAACGTCCACCTGGCACACCACTGAGACATCCAGCCACATCACCTGTATGACCACGTCCACCTCAACAAGACGGGTGTGAGGATCATCTCAAAGGTCCTCAAGGACACAACCCTGGGCCGAAACCCCACACACCCCCACCTCGAGACCAGGAGCAAACCCCCCAGCCCCCGGCCACATCCCCAGCCACCGGCTCCACCCCAGCCCCAGCCCCTGAGACCCCGCGGCCCCATTCCCCACCCCCCCATCCCCAGAGGGCCCGTCCAGCACAGCAGAGCGGACAGCCGGGGACCAGCACAGCCACACAGCCACGCAGCAGCGGCTTCCAGAGCCTGGAGGCCCGATGCTGCCCAGCTGGCCCAGATAAGGCAACTCCTCAGTGTCATCTGTTCCACACTGCTGAGTTAACTGAGCCTCAACACACATATATATGGTTGTGGAGATGGAGAGTAAGAAAAAATGTGATTTAATTATTCTGATATTTTGATGCAAACATAAAATCTTTGAGTGATTATTATGTATATCCATATATAATTATTAATAATAATATAATATCAGTTGTAGACCACAAATTAAACTTTCTTATGTAGAAGAGACAAGTATAATAAAATATATTAACATGTCCTTTAAAATAAGCAGTTGGAATATGCAGGGTTTACGCTCCTCAACTTTTGGAATGAAGAGCACAGGCCCTGAACTGATCAACACTGTAAATAGTTCAGATGTTTTCATTCTTGTAGAGACTTGGTGCTGTGCAGATATGTCTATACACTGGATGGATACAATGGATACAGGGAGCTGATTGTGCCCTCCTATAAAAAACCCAAAGTCAGGTGTGGCAGGGCCTCGTGGGGGATTATCGTGTGGTACAGGGAGGAGCTCCGAGCAGCCCTATGCCCAGTACAGAGAGGAGACACACACCTGTGGATGAAAATCAGAAAAGACACCCTACAAAATAACACAGATATATACCTATGTGCAATTTATATGCCACCCGCAGACTCCCCCTACTATAATGAGGAAGGCTTTCATGAGCTTCAAAACGAAATCTGCCACTTCCAGACCCTGGGCTCTGTACTGCTGTGTGGCGATCTCAATGCCAGGACTGGCAGAGAGATGGACTACATCAATACAGAGGGGAACACACACCTGTTCGGAGACTCCCCGCTGTGCCACACACACACCTCCACACTGACACAGCCACGACAGCGTGGTAAACAAGAGCAGGAAGCAGGTAGTGCGCCTATGTAAAAGCCTGGGTCTATATATCATCAATGGCAGGACCAGGGGGTACTCTCTGGGGAGATTCACATACTGCTCGGCTCTGGGCAGCAGTGTGGTGGACTACGCCATAACTGACCTGGACCCACAAGCCAACAATGCGTTTATAGTCAGACAACAATCTCCACTATCAGACCACAGCCAAATAACACTTTACCTAAAAAGATCAGCGCAGCCACAAGTCAGAGCCAAACTTCCCACAAAACTGGTCTCCCTGCCACCCAGTTAGAGATGGTCAGAGCCCAGCACAGAGAACTACACAAGAGCCCTGAATAGTGATGAGATTGAAAACATGTTAGACAGATATCAATCCTCACACTATCAAATAAACCAAAACGGAATAAACTCAGCCACCAAAACACTGAATGAAATATTTGAGAGACTGGCTTTAAAATCAAACATTAAAACAATTAAAAACCAAAATATGAAATCGTCTAAAAGAAAAAAAGAACAGTGGTGTGACCAGGAGTGTGAAACTTCTAGGAAACACCTGAGACATCTCTCCAACACTAAACACAGAGAGCCCGACAACCAGGAGGCTCGCCTCAGCTACTGCCAGGCCCTGCGGCACTACAAGCAACTCCTCAGTAAGAAAAAAGACCACTATATGGGCAGAATAAATACCCCAAAAACAAAAAATGAAATACCAATTCAAAATGGAGAAATCTGGAAAACACACTTTGAAAAACTTTACCAAAATGTTGAAAACAATCCAAAGCCAGAACAGGTTAAAATATTAAAAAACCTAAATAAATTGGAAGAAATCATTAAGAATAACCAAAATCCCTTAGATAACCCATTTACAATATAGGAACTAAAACATCAACTCAAAATCCTCAAACCCAGGAAAGCCAGCGGCCCCGACAGCATCAGCCCTGAGATGCTGAAGCACAGCAGCCCGCAGCTGCAGGAGGCTCTGCTCAAACTCTTTAACCTGGTGCTGAGAGCCGGGTGTTTCCCTGAGGTCGGGAATCAAGGATTGATCACCCCGATTTTTAAAAGTGGAGACAAATTAGACCCCAATAACTACTGGGGCAGCTGTGTGAGCAGTAACCTGGGGAAGGTGTTCTGCAGTATCATCAACGCCCAGATACTGGCCTTCCTTACCAAGCACAGTGTCCTGAATAAGAGTCAGATTGGCTTCCTACCAAAACACCGCACAACCGATCATATTTACACTCTACACACCCTCATAAATAAATATACCCAAAACAATAAAGGAAAAATATTTGCCTGTTTTGTAGACTTTAGAAAGGCATTTGACTCAATCTGGCACAAGGGATTATTTTATAAACTTCTACAGAGTGGTGTAGGGGGTAAAGTTTATGACATCATTAAATCAATGTATTCTGAAAACAAATGCGGAGTTCAAATTGGCAATTCAAGAACAGAGTTCTTCACTCAGGGGCGGGGAGTGAGACAGGGCTGCAGTCTGAGTCCAACACTGTTCAACATCTACATCATCGAGTTGGCCACAGTGTTGGAGCAGTCTGACGCCCGCAGCCTAACTCTCCATGACACAGAGATCAAGTTCCTGCTCTATGCAGACGACCTGGTGCTGCTGTCGCCCACAGAGCAGGGGCTTCAGCAGAACCTGGCGCTGCTAGAGCAGTACTGTCAGAAATGGGCCCTGGCAGTCAATCTGGACAAGACCAGAGTTATGGTTTTCCAGAAAAAAGCCCCATCTCAGGGAAACAGGTACCGCTTCACTCTGGGCAGCACTGGATTAGAGCACTGCACCAGATACAACTACCTTGGCCTGACCATCAGTGCGTCAGGGAGCTTCAGCCTGGCTATAAACGCATTAAAAGACAAGGCACGCCGGGCATTTTATGCCATAAAGACACAATTTGGGAAAACAACAATACCAATAACTATTTGGATTAAAATATTAAACTCCATCATCCAACCAATCCTGCTATATGGGAGCGAAGTGTGGGGTCCCCTCATGAACCTCAATAACAACAATTGGGACAAAAGCCCCATGGAAATATTCCACCTAGAATTTAATAAAAACATCTTACACGTACACAGAAACGCCCCCACGGCTCTGAGGCTCACAGAGCCCGAACACACAATGACCAAAACAACAACAATTGGGAAAATTGACATGTACCTGAAAAGCAAATACACAAAAGATTAGAGACACGAATTAGAATTACAAAACAAATTGGAATGCTACCGGGCCCTGAATAGAAACATTACATTGGCTGAATACTTAAAAATCCAAAATATAAAAGAGAGACAAAATCTAACTAAATACAGGCTCAGTGACCACAGCCTCGCCATTGAAAAAGGCCGCTACAGAAAATTCTGGGTTGCCAGAGAAGAGCGGCTGTGCAGCCAGTGTGACCTAGGGGAGGTCGAAACACAGGCGCATTTCCTGCTGTCCTGCCCTAAATACACAAAAATCAGGGAGACATACTTTAAAATATTAAAAATGCATATCCCTGAGTTCAGCATGATCCCCGATTGCTGCAAACTCCCCGTCCTGCTGGGAGAGGAGGAGCGCACTGCCTTCTTAGCAGCGCAATATGTATCCACCTGCCACAGCCTGCGAGACATTGTGTAGACACCAGCCTGTGGCACTCCATTTGCAAAACAAAATAAAAACAGTGATTTTTCTGATGTCATGACACAAATTTTGATACAAACAACAAATATGGTTTATATCCTACTTAATTTTATTTCAATGTGTACTATATTTGTTCCACTGAATCTTGTATTGCAATGTTTTGTCTTGATTGATAGAACATTTGTATCTGCTTTGGCAATATTGTGATAGATCATGCCAATAAAGAACCTTTGAATTGAATTGAAATGAATTGACAGACAGACAGACACACGCACACACACACACACACACACACACACACACACACACACAGAGCCAGCCAGCCAGACAGCCAGCCAGCTCAGCCATGACATCACGAGCCTCTCTCAGCTGACTGCTATGACATCACAGAGCACGTACATTCCATTGCTTGCCGTCTGTCAACCACTCAGTCACTGCCAGCCAGACTGGCTGGCTGGCTGGATGGGGGGGCTGCTTGCTGCTGCTGCGTATCTTAGCAAGCTAATTTGCCTGAACGGCCTTCCTACTCCTATGCCCAAATGCCCACCTAAGCCTCGTTTGTAATGCATGTCATTGTATTTCAAAAAGGAATCTGGAAATAGTAAACCTATTTTCTTTATTTGAATGTATTAAAGATCACATTTTATTACATTTTCTTTTTCTGTACTTCATTACATTATATTGAGATTCATAATTCTATTATTTATTTTCCGTATGTATGTATGTATGTATTATTGTATGGAAGGAAAGTTAGAAATGATTTTCTCAAACCTGTTTTTCTCTCTTGTATACTTAAGAAAGATAAGGTCAAGCTAGAAGGTCAGGAGGCCATAAGGTAGTTTGATTTCTGTTTGTTATTTACGATGAGAACCTTGGAGACAATGTCAAACGGTATGACCTACGTGCCTGTTCCTTAAAACCATGTGTAGATCTATGAACTCTGTTCTATAATGAAATATGTTCTGCTTAGTTAGCCTTTAAGATAACATAGTAATGATTTTCTAGCATGTATGTATGTATGTATGTATGTCCAATTGCTTTGACAATGAATTGAATTGAGAGGGAGAGAGAGAGAGAGAGAGAGAGAGAGAGACAGACAGACTGACAAACACAAACAGACACACACACACACACACACACACACACACACACACACACACACAGACACACACACAGCCAGCCAGCCAGCTCAGCGATGACATCACAAGCCTCTCTCAGCTGACTGCTATGACATCACAGAGCATGAACATTCCGTTGCTTGCCGTCTGTCAACCACTCAGTCACTGCCAGCCAGACTGGCTGGCTGGCTGGATGGGGGGGCTGCTTGCTGCTGCTGTGTACCTTAGCAAGCTTATTTGCTTGACCGGCCTTCCTACTCCTCTGCCCACATGCCCACCTATGCCCGATCTGCTGTTCACCTGGATCACAGCTCCGCCCCAACAAGGCAGATCCTCCCAAAAATGGTACAAACTGATCCACGTTCCCCTCCACAGAAAGCTTTAGCCCAAAATAAGGGACACATTCTGCCCAATATGTCAGCGCCAACCACAGCCTGAGGGACACAGTGACACACGAGCACCGGCTGTAAATATAATGTAAATACTCGTTTGTAATGCATGTCATTGTATTTCAAAAAAGGAATCTGGAAATGGTATACCTATTTTCTTTATTTGTATGTATTAAAGATCACATTTTATTACATTTTCTTTTTCTGTACTTCATTACATCTTATTGTGATTCATAATTCTATTATTTATTTTCCGTGTATATGTATGTATGTATGTAATGTGACAAACCAAGGGGCAGGGTCATACATGGCAGATATGTCAGGCCAGGTCTGCTGCAAGGTGTGTACTCTAGGGTAGAATACCGACCCTAGGCAACTACACTCCCCAGAAACCCTCAGGCAGCCATTCTAGCACCTAATGTGGTCACTTGGTGTTACTTCCTCAATTATTCACCAGGTATATAAGGCGGGCCTGAGAGAGAGAGAAGTGAGAGACAATAGGGTGAGTTATCTGGAAAACAGAGGTAGCTCATAAGGAGAAAGCCAAGACTTATTTATTCCAGACTTTGTTTAAAATAGAATGATTATGTAAGATTAGTTACAACTCCAGTGTGAGTTAGGTTTTGTTTTCAGATTTGTTTTGTTTGAAGTAAACATACAGGCACAGCCCTGTATTTGCAACCTCCTCCCTGGGTCATGACTGGTTTTTACTCCTAAGAAGATCACAGAGAAGACCCGCACATGTGTACAGCCAAGGCGTTTTGTCACATTTGGTGTAGAATGCGGGCAGCACCTCATGAAACCCAGACTGGCTGAGTGAATTTTTTTATCCAAAAAAAAAAAACTACAGGCTGTAATAGCCCAACAGGAAGCGACCAGGGTGCAGCAGGTGGCTCACCAGGATGCTATGCGGATGCATCAGGAAGCACTGCAGGTCCAGCATGATACAAATAAAATGTTTAGAGAAGAGCAGGAAAAGGTGACTAAAGAGCTGAAAGAGAGTGTTGAAGCACTTGCAACCAGGATTGGGCCACAGGGGGCTGCAACCCATTCCACTCCCCGCACCAATCACTTTCTGCAGAAAATGACAAAACAGGACGATGTTGAGGCCTTCCTTATGACCTTTGAGAGGACAGCGGAGAGAGGGATGGCCAAAAGATTCCTGGGCAGGGCTTGTGGCACCTTATCTGGCAGGGGATGCACAGAAAGCGTACTTTGATCTGGAGCTGAAGGACGCCCAGGACTATGATAAATTGAAAGCGGAGATAATGACCCGATTGGGCGTGACCACCGCAGTGAGGGCACATCGGTTTCAGCAGTGGGCCTACCAACCAGGACAACCAATCCGAACGCAGATGTTTGATCTGATCCATCTGGCCAGGAAATGGCTACAGCCAGAGGTCCATTCATCAGCCGAGGTGGTGGAGGCCATAGTCCTTGACAACTACCAACGCTGTTTGCCCAAGGACGTTCGACGCTGGGTTGGCCAGAATGAGGTGCTGTCCGCTGACACCTTGGTGGCCATTGTAGAGCGGTTCTATACAGCCGGAGCAGCAGAGCATGTACCGGAGGTTAAAAACTCGTTCCCCAGGCCATGACGAACCAGCGGACCGGGTAAGATGGTTCCAAAGTACTCTGGGAAACATGACGCGCTGGGTTGGAAGAAAAGAGCAAGACTGGGGGGGGCAAAGGTGGGGCCTAAAGCCGAGACTAAGGGTTATAGGGGGTCACCATCACAACCAATTGTCTGCTACAATTGTGACAAAGTAGGACATATTGCGGCCCACTGCCCAGGTAGAGAGGAACCAATGCAATGTAATGTGTGTGATATGGGGAAAGAGAAACCGGTATTTTATGCCTGCCCTGTTGGGACGGATGTTTTCATAGGCGGAGTACCTAATCCAAAACACATGTGTACAGTGATAGTCGATGAGAAAGAAGTGGCTGCTCTACTCGACTCTGGCAGTATGGTTACACTGGTCACAGAAAAATTAGTAGCGACCAACAAGCTGGATAGACATCAGGAGCTCAGTATCACATGCACACATGGTGACACACGCCCCTATCCCACAGCCCTTGTAAACATACAGACAGAGGCCGGGAAACTAGATTACGAAGTCGGTGTGGTACCCAACATGCCATATGATGTGATACTGGGACGATATTTTCCTAATTTTGGAAAACTAGATAGAAAACATAGTAAATTGGAAATGCACACTGAAAACTGTAAGCCAGAAGTTGCCTCGATCCCACAACTAGAGCTAAAAGTAGACCTGGTTCCAGTTGAGTCGACAGTGAATGTTTTGGTTGGGGAAAATTAAACTGAAAACATAGGGGTGGAATGTAGTGACGTAGATGACCCTATGGAGGGTGAGGAACCCAGCACTAGCAGGGTGGGTGAGAATCCATTCATAGAGACCCCTGAAGCTGACAATGTAGAAGTGTCAGTGTTAGAGGGACTCCCCACTGATTTTGGCAGCGCACAGGTGCGAGATCTCACTCTACACTATGCTAAAGAAAATGTGAAGGTAGTAAATGGGACCCCTATGACTACTGCAGACCCGCCAACAGCTTATCCTTATTTTATGGTAAAAAATGACCTATTGTACCGTGTAAATAAGATAGGGGTGGACATTGTGGAGCAATTGCTAGTTCCCACCCCATTCAGACGAACAGTTCTCAATCTGGCACATGGGCATATCCTGGGGGGACATCTGGGGATGGACAAAACCAAGGATAGACTCCTGAGGAGGTTTTACTGGCCAGGCGTACATGCAGACGTGACAGAACATTGTAGCTCATGTCCTGAATGTCAACTACATGCTCCTAAACCAGCCTTCAGAAGCCCACTGGTCCCTTTGCCCATCATAGAGACCCCCTTTGCTAGGATAGCTATGGATGTGGTGGGACCTCTCCCGAAATCAGCCAGAGGGCATCAGTATATACTGGTTATTTTGGATTATGCCACCAGGTACCCAGAAGCCATTCCACTGCGGACCATGGCTTCAAAAGGTATTGCAAAAGAGCTAATGTTGATGTGTAGTAGGGTGGGGATACCGAGGGAGATATTAACAGATCAGGGCACACCCTTTATGTCTAAGGTTATGACCGATCTGTGTAAATTGTTGCAGGTTAAGCAGTTGAGAACATCAGTCTACCACCCACAAACAGATGGGTTGGTTGAGAGATTTAATAGGACCCTGAAGTCCATGCTAAGAAAGGTAATCGATAAGGATGGGAAAAATTGGGAATTCATGCTGCCCTACTTGATGTCTGCCATTAGGGAAGTCCCACAGGCTTCCCTGGGCTTTTCGCCTTTTGAACTGTTATATGGGAGGCACCCCAGGGGGATATTAGACATAGCCCGTGAAACGTGGGAACACGATTCCACTCCTTTCCGGAGTGTAGTCGAGCACATCAATGCTATGCAAGAGAGAATAGCCACAGTCACTCCCATTGTGAGAGAGCACCTAAGGCAGGCACAGGAACACCAACAATTCGCCTATAATCGTCAGGCTACACTGAGGGTGTTCCAGCCTGGTGATAGGGTGTTGGTGTTGGTTCCCACTGTAGAATGTAAATTTCTGGCTACGTGGATGGGACCTTATGAGATTATAGAGCGAATATGGGAAGTGAACTATAAGGTTCAGCAACCCGGCCGCCAACCCCCAGAACAAATATATCATGTCAACTTAATAAAAGCCTGGAAGGACAGGGAAGTGTTGATGTTGACTTACCCCCCTCAGCCACTAGGGACACCGAAGGTGAATATTGCAGCTGCCTTGTCACCTGACCCGTTGAAGGAGGTGAACGACTTGATAATACGTAATAGGGAAGTTTTCTCAGGCATACCGGGGCGTACCCATTTAGTCTCTCACAACATTGTGTCTCTCCCAGGAAAGAAGGTAAATATGAGGCCTTACAGGGTACCAGAAGCTCGCAGGAACACTATTAGAAATGAGGTTAAGGAAATGCTGGAGGCAGGGGTTATTGAAGAATCCCACAGTGAGTGGTCCAGCCCTATAGTCATGGTTTCCAAACCTGATGGCTCCTGGAGATTCTGTAATGATTTTAGAAAGGTTAATGAAATTTCAAAGTTTGATGCATACCCAATGCCCCGAGTAGATGAATTGTTAGAGAATATTGGGAATGCTCGCTATATTTCAACTATTGACTTAGCCAAGGGCTACTGGCAGATTCCCTTGACCCCGGGTGCCAAAGAAAAAACAGCCTTTGCAACCCCAGATGGTCTGTTTCACTACACAGTGATGCCCTTTGGCCTGCATGGTGCTCCTGCCACCTTTCAAAGGTTGATGGACCACATACTTAGACCACACAGGACGTATGCGGCAGCATATTTAGATGATGTGGTCATTCACAGTCCAGATTGGGAATCACATTTGTCTCAGCTCCAAGCGGTATTGGATTCAATACATGCAGCAGGCCTGATGGCTAATCCAACCAAATGCAATTTGGGGTTGGAAGAGGCCAAATACTTGGGCTATACAGTAGGGAGGGGTATGGTGAAACCCCAAATATCCAAGGTTGAAGCCATAAACTCTTGGCCTAGGCCTGTCAATAAAAAGCAGGTTAGGGCATTTTTAGGGTTAACTGGGTATTACCGGAGGTTTATTCCCAACTATGCTACCTTAGCGGCCCCTCTGACTGATATGACTAAGGCTACAGAACCCAATATGGTTAGATGGGGTGATACAGCAAACCGGGCTTTCCGGAGCCTACAGGAGGCGCTCTGCCGCAACCCCGTTTTAATGGTACCTGACTTTCAGAAAGAATTTATAGTCCAGACGGACGCCTCTGAGGTGGGGATCGGAGTGGTTTTGTCCCAAAGAATGGGTGATCACGAACACCCGGTGTTGTTCCTTAGCAGAAAGTTGGAATCCAATGAAATAAATTATTTGGTAGTTGAAGAAGAATGTTTGGCAGTGAAGTGGGCTTTGGACAGTCTTCGATACTATTTGTTGGGCAGGCACTTCACCCTGATCACTGACCATGCCCCCCTCACTTGGATGCATCGTTCGAAAGACAGGAATGCCCGTGTGATGAGGTGGTTTTTGAGTCTCCAACATTTTCATTTCACCCTGCAGCACAGGCCAGGGAAGGCCATGGGGAATGTTGATGGGCTGTCCCGGGTGCATGCTTTTTTGCGGCTGTCGCTCGACCTATGGGGTCGCAGCTGGGGGGGAGGATGTGGGACAAACCAAGGGGCAGGGTCATACATGGCAGACATGTCAGGCCAGGTCTGCTGCAAGGTCTGCACTCTAGGGAAGAAAACCGACCCTAGACAACTACACTCCCCAGAAACACTCAGGCAGCCTAATGTGGTCACTTGGTGCTACTTCCTCAATTATTCACCAAGTATATAAGGCGGAAAGATAGAGTCAAGCTAGAAGGTCAGGCCAGAAGCTAGTTTGATTTCTGTTTGTTATTTACGATGAGAACCTTGGAAACAATGTCAAACGGTATGACCTACGTGCCTGTTCCCTAAAACCATGTGTAGACCTATGGACTCTGTTCTATAATGATATATGTTCTGCTTAGTTAGCCTTTAAGATAACATAGTAATGACTTTCTAGCATGTATGCATGTATGTATGTATATATATATATATATATATATATATATATATGTATGTATGAATGTATGTATGTCCAATTGCTTTGACAATACAAATGAATTGAATTGAGAGGGAGAGAGAGAGAGAGAGAGAGAGAGAGAGAGAGAGAGAGAGAGACAGACAGACTGAAAAACAGACAAACAGACACACACACACACACACAGACATACACACACACACACAGAGCCAGCCAGCCAGCCAGCTCAGCGATGACATCACGAGCCTCTCTCAGCTGACTGCTATGACATCACAGAGCACGTACATTCCGTTGCTTGCCGTCTGACAACCACTCAGTCACTGCCAGCCAGACTGGCTGGCTGGCTGGATGTGGGGGATGCTTGCTGCTGCTGCGTACCTTAGCAAGCTTATTTGCTTGACCGGCCTTCCAACTCCTCTGCCCACATGCCCACCTATGCCCGATCTACTGTTCACCTGGTCACAGCTCCGCCCCAACAAGGCAGATTCTCCCAAAAATGGTACAAACTGATCCACGTTCCCCTCCACGGAAAGCTTTAGCCCAAAATAAGGGACAAATTCTGTAACAACATAATGGATGCCCACCCAACCTGTGACAAAACTGAGAAAAAAGAAAAACGCCAGTCCTCCTGGGGGAGGGACACACAGCCACCCTGGCTGCCCAATATGTCAGCGCCTACCACAGCCTGAGGGACACAGTGACACACGAGCACCGGCTGTAAATATAATGTAAATACTTGTTTGTTATGCATGTCATTGTATTTCAAAAAAGGAATCTGGAAATAGTAAACCTATTTTCTTTATTTGTATGTATTAAAGATCACATTTTTTTACATTTTCATTTTCTGTACTTCATTACATCTTATTGTGATTCATAATTCTATTATTTATTTTCCGTGTAGATGTATGTATGTATGTATGTATGTATGTATGTATGTATATGTATGTATGTCCAATTGCTTTGACAATACAAATGAATTGAATTGAGAGGGAGAGAGAGAAAGAGAGAGAGAGAGAGAGAGAGAGGAATATGAGCTCCTAAAAAACATTTGTTTTTATACATAAGCGGATTTAATTTGTCATTTACAAATGAATATATAGCACTATAAACATACACAGAAGACATGGAATAGAAATTCAGAAGAAAAAGTATTCAAAAAATAATAATTTTAAGAGAAACACAAAAAGAAGAAAGCAGAGAGACAGTTCAGGAAGAAAAGTCAGAAAAGAAAAGCTGAAGACAAGAATTGGAGGTAAGACCTTTCACCTATAGAGACAAATAATTAAACAAAAAAATATGTATTAATAAAATAAATAAGCATTCTCAGTAGTTGACTCAGCCAATGAAAATGCAGAGCTCCAATTTGAATAGAGTGACAGTAGGAGAGAGCCCAACTGCCACTGAGACTGATACAAATCTATCGAACAGCAGTCTGACTGCAGAGCTGCCTTTTGAAATCCGATACCCTGAAGACATTCGCTCTGCACAGGCTAAGAAGGACTACAAACAAGCTGTGATGAGAGCATCTCCTGAGACCCTCATCCTAGACTACACCGGTAAAGGAGAAAACAGGGTCAAGAACAATCTACTGTTCTACACCGCCTTTCACAAAACCCTGTGCCAGACATACCCCAATAACAACAAGAGGGGCATTAGCAGAGGCAGGCAGATCTCAGTGCTGGTAGAGAAAGACACAGACAGTGTGATGCTCACTTTTAATGTATACCACAACGGGACCATCATGGTGCAGGACAGCGAGAGCAGCCTGGACCAATTATCTCTCGGCTTCCACACCTCAAAGCAGCAGACTGAGGTAGAGAAACACGAGCCAGAGCCGGCCACCCTGCAGTCTGCCCCCAGCCACACGGAGCCAGACAGTGCCCCATCTCCCACAGACTGCCCCCCTGTCTCCCCAAAACTCTCCAGCAACATTAAAACACTAAAGGAATGCCTATCAGTGCTGGAGCTGAAGTTTGTGGAGTTCAGGGACTAAAGATGCACCACAAGGCTGAGATCCATAAGCTGAGAGCAGCAGTAAGAGACCAGGAGGAGCAGAGCCAAACCCTGAGGACGGAGCTGCACAGAGCGAGGGAGGAGCTGACCAGGACACCCCAGCACAGCCAGCTGAGGAGCCTGCAGAGCCAGCTGGAGAAGCTAAGAGAGGAGCACAGAGACTGCACTGCACTGACCCCACAACACCTACAACCCCTGACGCACCCACTGACGCACCCACTGATCCACCCACACTCCCCACCACTCCTGACACCCCCACTATCACCAGACCTGCCACTAATACACAAACCCCTGAAACGCCACTCCCCTAAAACACACCCGCTGCCCCCACCACTCCCGACGCAAAACCCGGAGTGGCAGGTCAACACAGAGGTGGTCATTCTGAGCGACTCCAATGGGAAGTTCCTGGATGAGAGGCGCCTCTTCCCTGGGCGAAAAGTGAAAAAGCTTTGGTGCCCGACAGCACAGAGAGCCCTGGAGCTGCTCTCCAAGAGGAGGCTGTGCCAGGTCAAACACATCCTCATCCACACCGGCACTAACGACCTGAGTGCCCGCAGGGGCGATGTGGCCTCAGCCCTGAGACAGGTGGCAAAGAAAGCCACAGAGGAATTCCAAACTGCCAAAATCACCATCTCCACACTGCTGCCCCGCACAGACGTGCCCCTGCACATCATCCAGGCCATCAACGCAGAAGTATCCCGAAGATGTGCCCTCCTCCCCAACGTCCACCTGGCACACCACTGAGACATCCAGCCACATCACCTGTATGACCACGTCCACCTCAACAAGACGGGTGTGAGGAAGGTCCGTTTTTAGTGTTTCTCTGAACACATCCAAGCTTACCTAGGCGCTACATATTATTTTCAATTACCCGTAATTCTGATCTGTATTTTGGCTTGTTAATAGAAGTTATTGAAGTTGGACTCCTAATTCAAAATAACCAATATGTATCTCAACGTAATTTACTGACAGACATCACTCTTTATCACTTTCACTTTTGAAGGAACTGCTTTGTATTCTGTGTATTGTTTTATTGTAGTGCTGCTTCCTTTCTTGGCCAGGTTTTACTTGCAAAAGTGATTTTATTCTCAATGTAAGCTCAAAGTCAAATAGTTTAAATAAGAAAACAATGTATTGAAATGAGAACATCATGAACCTGTGTAATTGTGCTGAAGGACAAGCACTGAAAGCAGAGAGAATTTTGTGTTTGGCATTGAATAGCCTTAAAGAAAACTATGCCGTTTTTGGAAACTTTCATATTTAAGTTGAATGTAGGCAAAAACATTCCAGTCACTCTGAAGAGAGAATACAGTTTACTGTTCGAATAAGTAGCCCCTGAATTGAAGATAAAAATCAAAAGTGCTGTTCGTAATTAGTTTACACTTTTACATCAGATGTCTTGTTTTTGCGTTCCAAATTGAGGAGTTGTGGCATATAATGTAAATGAAGTTACTTCACTAGTAGTGCGATTTCTACGTTGTGTATGTGTGTTTGTATATATGAACTCATACATTTTTTAAAGATTGTATTTGGAAAACAAATTCAGGTATAGCACGTGTCCCCCTTTTGAATGGGTTCTATATATAACATTTTAAAACGAATGGTTCTGTGTAGAACGCTATGTTTGGGGGTTCTTCATGTAACCCCTTTGAAGGGGTTCTACATAGAACCATAAAGGGATCCACCAGAGCGATTACTCGAGGAACCCTTTATGGTTCTGTGCAGAACAATTTCTTCTAAGAGTGTGGAGTGTCGCCACACAATTTCTCTCAGAGGGCTTTTGACCAATGGCAATCCAATCCTGAATGACGTCACCACTATCCTGTTGTACTTTATGGGAGAGATGTATTAAGTAGTTTATAATGAGAAGAATAACAATAATCACCTGTTTTTCATAGGTTTTGTATCCATGGTCTCCTTCATATTAGGAAAGGAAGTTGATCCATAGCCTACTCAGAGACAACTGAGAGTTGGTCTCTGAGCAGCAGCACAAAGGGGTCGAGTCTCTCAATGTCCGTGTGTTGGAGATATTCCACCATATTGGTCCCAGCCTTTAAAACAATGTTAAAGAAGATGTTAAAGATATTGTAGAAATATATTGCAGAAGAGCAGAACTACAATCACACTTTTTCAATGCTATTGCTGTTTTCTACCTCCCTGGTGAGGTACCAATGCGGGAAGTTTGAGAGAGTATTTCTAAAATGTGTATGATCCAATACACACAGTTATTTAAAAAGCTGACGTCTTGTACATGCTCACCAGAACCAAGCCTAATTAAATAACACATTTAATATTAAATAAGTACATGTGCAGTAGCCACTTGGACAATTACAGATCCCCAGGTCAAAACACAACAGAAAGACATGGAAGATCGTATTTTCAAATCACATCTGTGGCCCCCATAACTGTAATTTGGTATTAGTGGGTCAAAGGATTTATTTGGTTCAAGTGATAATAAGATCATATTTTGAAATGAAACACTACAGGATGTCATATTTAAAATGACTGTGAGTACCTTTCTTTAGTGACGGTTCTGAGGGGGGCAGGGATTAGTTGAGTGTGCTAATTGGAGCTGTGAAGTGTGCAGAGAAAATACAAATGTTTTCTTTTAATATGAAAACAAAGAACTTTTTTTTAACACCGACCTGGGATTGTGTTTCTTTCCAAGTTTCCTTATTGTTTCTGAGAAGAGACTGTTCACTTGCAAAGTGAACTGGACCCGTGTGACTCGCAGGTAAGGAGAGCCCGTGTTGAACTAAGATGGCTACAGTGAGTTTTCCTGGACAAAGCTCGGGCAAAGGATAGCGCAGAGTGCACCTGCACCTGAGATTGTGTTGAGAAGCTTTGTGATAAGAGCAGGTAAAGAGGGAAAAGAAACACAAGTATTTTCTTTGTTTGAAGAACACATTTTGTTTTAACTGAAACGGGACTACAACTTTTGAAAGGGAAATAGTTGCTAGTGCACTGTATTTTTATTGAGTTTATTAGAAGAAAAAAGCTTATATTTTGGACAGAACGAACTCGTTTGGCATGCAACTAGCAGCAAACGATGTGAAGCAAACAAAACAGTTAGCAAGTTAGCAAGTTAGCAAGTTACAGTCTGTCCTAGGTCCGGGGGTGCTTATGGTTGTTTATGGGTTCCCTTACCTTAGCCAGTGTCATGTACGGGTGTCCGTACCTTACTGGAGTGTTTGTTTTTATTATAATATATATACATAAAATAATATATAATAATGTAATATTTCAGATAAATCGTCACAGTGAGTGACACCAGCATTATTGGTTTTTTGAGAAATAAAAAAACAGAATGTAGAGAAGAAAATGTTGGAAGGAAGTTGGGAGAAAGACTGGTCTCCGAAGGAGCACCGGGACTGGTGGAAGCAACAACAACCAGATAAGACAGAGAAAGGAATTGTGATATTGTGTCAGGTTGGTGAGAATCAAGAAAAGAAAATAACAGAAATGGAAGATCATCATAAACAGTAATGTGAATTGAGAGAAGAAGTTGTGAAAAATACGATAGAATTAATAGAACTACAAGGCAAATTAGAAGGGCAAGAAAAGTGGTCAGAAAAGGTGAAGGTGTAGGTGCGCGATGTGCTGCCGTGTTAGCAGCGCGTCGCGACACAGATCACTCCGAGGACGACAGGCCCGATTGGGATGATTTAGATCGCAAAGCATGGGAATATGAAAAAGGAGGTTTTGCTAGCGCTCCTCCCCCATATAATCCGGAATATAAATCAATCACTGATTTTGGTTATAATAATACATTGTATCCAGATCTGACCGCTCTGAAAACGGTCCCAGCTGCACCCATGCAAGTCAAAACTAGACAGAGTAAAGAGGAAGGTCAATCAATAGTCTATACGACTAAAACCCATGTCCCCTTCTCCCCAGGAGAAAAAGAAATGATATGGGTGTCCCTCCCAAAATTAAAACCAAACCAGGGTAACACAACTTTTTGGGATATTCTAGATGAAAAGATGGTTATTCACCTCCTTCACCCGCACGATGTACACATCATCGTGAAGGCTAAATGTCCGCCCAACATTTGGATACAGTTACTACGAGAATATCAGACCGGGGAGTGGGCTAATGTAGCCTCTACAGATGAGGAGGAAATAACAGAACTTTTTCACAATGGATCAAGAAAACTGAGATAGTGAAATAATGAAATAATCGAGTGGGATTATTTGACATTTTATTCTAAATAATCATAAGCTTAAATAATAAGTTATAAGGGCTGTTTGAGACACTGCAGGGTCAATAAAACATGCCACAGATCGGATATCTGAATTATCTTTAGATATCAATGTGTATGTGCTTTGTGTGTTTATGAATATGTATAGTTTGAAGGTGATATAAGGTAAATGTCTATGTTTTGGCAATCATTTTAGAATTATATTTAAAAATGTAACAACAGATTTATCATATTCATGAGGATCTTTGGCTCTATACAGAGTGCCTCAAGCATCAGAAATCAGAAAGAAAGACTATTATAAGAAAAGTAATCCAAAATATACATTGAATAAACAGATGGATAATAATAGTAATACATAAATAGTCATGGTGTCTCCACAAGAAGAACCAGAATTTGTTTGTTAAACATCATGTTATGGACAAGCTCTGTCAAAAGTCAAATTCAAGGAAACGAAAGGCTAGAAGAGAGCCTGGTGCAGCCCTGACAGCCTGTGAAAGCAGGAGAATGTAAACAGTCTGGTGACATGTTACAGTCTTTCAGAAAATGTTTGGTTATTGGTGCCTAGCATATAATACCTGAAATGAAAGTCAAAGTAGACCATGGTTTTAAGATGAGTGATGTAGGAAAAGGGTAAGATACCGCAGAAGTATAAGATTACAACTATAG
Organism: Amia ocellicauda; assembly: GCF_036373705.1. NCBI lineage: Eukaryota > Metazoa > Chordata > Actinopteri > Amiiformes > Amiidae > Amia > Amia ocellicauda. Next base: position 42,427,003 of record NC_089859.1, read on the forward strand.
AATAAGTAAGCTCAAGTAATATAAAATGCTTTACAGGAGAAAAGTAAGAATGGAAAGGAAGAGTAAAAGAGAAGGTGTCCTAGGATTATGGGAATCATTATTGAGATCAATGGCCTATTGGCTAATATTTTGTTAGGTACATATATGACTTCAATAAACGAATAATGGAGTGACATCTGTATAAATATAAATAAAACATATTGATAAAAAAACCTGAATACATTTCTTGTAAGAAATTAAGAATAGGAGAAAGAATAGCTGTTAGAATGCAGAGCAATGTTAACCAAAGTTGAAGAGGGTTTGAGTAAGTTGACGAGGGTCTGAGTAAGTTGATAAGGCTTGGGAAGCAGGAAAAGGTGAGTTTGATGTGTGTGAGACAAATGTGCTGCCACTTTTAGCACAGAGAGCTTCTGATGGTGATTGAATGAAACGTGGGAAAATAAATAAACTTGATGTAGGATAAATGAATAAATAATTGAATGAGATATGAGCCGCAGAGACCTCCCACATTGGAAAGTGGACTACAGCAGATAATCCTCTCCTCTCCCAGGGCAGGGTGATTAAGTGGGGACGCGTGTGAAGAGTGCAGGTGGACCCAGGTGAGTTGTGAAAGAAAGAAGAAACAAAAATATTAAGGCACGCGTGCAAACAATCAAAATAATATTAAGTGAATAACAAATTAAACAATAAAGTGAAAGATAATCAACACACAAAATAATGGCAATATAGAACCAAACAAAATACACAAGCCATATTGCATAAAGTGAAGTGAAATATAAATATAATAAGTAATGGTGATTAAGGAGCTAATTAACACCGTCCGTGACATTTACATTGGTTGGGTGTGTGGATACCAGTAATAATTTTTGTTTTATTGAAATACAAAATAATTCTATTTTTCCGAAGTGCTGAACTTTAATACAGTCTAGAAAGATTAATATTTTTTGTCTTGGGCTATATTATTATTACCATAGTTTTTCTATTGTATAAGTATCTTGGAGTAGAGGCATAGGTGGGCATGTGGGCAGAAGAGTAGGAAGGCCGGTCAAGCAAATAAGCTTGCTAAGGTACGCAGCAGCAGCAAGCAGCCCCCACATCCAGCCAGCCAGCCAGTCTGGCTGGCAGTGACTGAGTGGTTGACAGACGGCAAGCAACGGAATGTACGTGCTCTGTGATGTCATAGCAGTCAGCTGAGAGAGGCTCGTGATGTCATCGCTGAGCTGGCTGGCTGGCTGGCTGGCTGGCGGGCTGGCTGGCTCTGTGTGTGTGTGTGTTTGTGTGTGTGTCTGTTTTTCTGTTTGTCAGTCTGTCTGTCTGTCTCTCTCTCTCTCTCTCTCCCTCTCAATTCATTTGTATTGTCAAAAGCAATTGGACATACATACATTCATACATATATATATATATATATATATATATATATATATATATATACATGCATACATACATGCTAGAAAGTCATTACTATGTTATCTTAAAGGCTAACTAAGCAGAACATATATCATTATCGAACAGAGTTCATAGGTCTATACATGGTATTAGTGAACAGGCACGTAGGTCATTCTGTTTGACATTGTCTCCAAGGTTCTCATTGTAAATAACAAAGAGAAATCAAACTACCTTATGGCCTCCTGACCTTCTAGCTTGACCTTATCTTTCTTAAGTATACAAGAGAGAAAAACAGTTGTGAGAAAAGAATTTCTAACTTTCCTTCCACACATACATACATACATACATACATACATACATACATACAAACCAGAGGCATGCAAAAAAATATAAAGAGGAAGAAAATGTTGTATAGCACATACAAAAGGGATGGTGATGAAACAAAATACATAGAATATGTTGAGCTGCAAAGAGATCTTAAGAAAGGGATCAGGAAAGCAAAGAGGGAAATAGAAAGAAACATAGCTCTTGGAGCTACAACCAATGCAATGAGCTTTTTTCAAAATTACAACAGCAAGCGGTCAATTAAGGAGGAGGTGAAACAGATAAAGGGCAAAAATGGAGGTATCTTGGAAAATGAACAAGATGTGGCAAATATTCTAAATGAGTATTTCACAGAGGTTTTTACAAAAGAAAAAACAGATGACATGCCACAGGTTGACAATCAATCCAGTCAAACCCTAAGAGAGATCAGGATAAATGAGGAGGAGGTACTAAAGGGACTAGCAGAATTAAAATCAAACAAATCACCTGGGCCAGATGGGATATTTCCAACAGTACTTAAAGAAATGAGGGAAATTATGTATAGGCCGTTAACTCGATTATTTCAAATGACACTTAGAACAGGGGATGTTCCCACTGACTGGAAGACAGCAAATTTCATACCAATCCACAAGAAAGGGGACAAAACTGAGCCAGGAAATTACAGACCAATCAGTCTCACCTGCATCACCTGTAAAATGTTGGAAAAAATGATTAGACAGAAAATAGAGGAGCATCTCAATGAAAACCATATTCTTGGAGATAGTCAACATGGGTTTAGACGAGGCAGATCATGTCTTACTAACTTAATACATTTTTTTGAACATGCAACTGCAGCTGTAGATCACGTGAAAGCATATGATATGATATACTTAGATTTCCAAAAAGCTTTTGATAAGGTTCCACACCAAAGACTGATCCTCAAATTGGAAGCTGTAGGCATTCAGGGTCATGTAAGTAGATGGATTATGAACTGGTTGATGTATAGGAAACAGATTAGAGGAGTCACTTCTAACTGGAGTGAGGTTGTTAGTGGAGTTCCACAGGGATCAGTACTAGGGCCTTTGCTTTTTCTAATCTATATTAATGATCTGGACTCTGGGATACTTAGCAACCTTGTCAAATTTGCAGATGATACTAAAATAGGTGGCTTAGCAGATACAATCTTGGCAGCACATGCTATTCAGAGGAACTTAGATAAATTCAGTTGTGGGCTGACACCTGGCAAATGAAATTCAATGTGGACAAGTGCAAGGTAATACATGCAGTAAAACAAAAATGTCCACTATAATTACACTATGGGAGGTACAGATCTAGATGAAGTAATGCATGAGAAAGACCTAGGAATCTATGTGGATTCACTTTCTCCATCCAAACAATGTGGGGAAGCAATACAAAAGGCATACAGAATGCTAGGGTATATCGTCAAAAGTGTAGAATTTAAGTAATGTTAAGACTGTACAATGCGCTAGACCTCATCTGGAATACTGTGTACAGTTCTGGGCACCACACTTCAAGAAGGATATTGCTGCTTTAGAGACAGTTCAGAGGAGAGCAACCAGACTTATTCCAGGTCTGAAGGGAAAGTCCTACTCGGAGAGACTGAGGGAACTGAACCTTTTCACCCTGGAACAGAGGAGATTACGTGGGGACTTGATCCAAGTCTTCAAAATCATGAAAGGTTCCTCAAACCAGAGGAGCTTTTCCAGATCAGCAGGGACACACGCACCAGGGGACAACAAATGGAAATTGGGCTTCAAGGCATTCAAGATGGAAAGTGGTAGAAGCTGAAAGTTTGGGAACATTTAAAAATAGACTGGATAGGATCCATGGATCACTTAGATATTAATGGACACCAAACGAGCATGATGGGTCGAATGGCCTCCTCTCGTTTGTAAACTTTCTTATGTTCTTATGTTCTTATGAATGTTCCCTAAGCATATTTCAAATGTTCCCTAATTTATGTTACAAATGTGCCTTAGCACCTCTCTCTCTCTCTCTCTCTCTCTCTCTCTGTCTCAATTCAGTGCATTTGTATTGTCAAAGCAATTGGACATGCATACATACATACATACATACATATATATGGAAAATAAACAATATGTGTACATCTCTGCATTAATGGTGCCCTAACAGATGTGCAAGTTACATGACAGACAGACAGACAGACACTCACACACACTTTCACACACACACACACACACACACTTTCACAGACAGACAGACAGACAGACAGACACACACACACACACTTGTATACCTGACACGTATAGAAGACTGGATAGGGAGATATAAATAGCAATGGGGAGACTCTTGTACTTGGTGTGGCTCTATCCATATAGTGGGGCCAGCAGCCACTTAGCAGGTGTAGCAATAGAAGCTCAGCCTGGGGAGACTGGATTTAGCATTTCCTCTCCATTTTGATAAGTATCCTTAATCATTTCTGCAAAATACTTCTATGATACCTATGTATGTTTTTTACTTGTACTATATTATACTATCAAGTATCAGTGTACACATACAATGTGACCTGTTACATTAATACAGAGGCCACGGAAGGCCAGATCAGTAACAGCCACTGTCCCCTGATATTACACTTTTTTACAATCACTTTGGCACTCATTTCAGAACCTTGATGTCATTTTTCAAAACTCTAGACACTAAACTCACACCCGATGATCAAAATGCACATTTTTCAATTGCTTGGATACAATACACATCAACCTCAGATCATTTGTTCATTGAACTAAAATGATACAACTTAACGTCAAAGTATTACCATTTCAAAATGCAATTCACACATTACATCTGAGATCACTGTCTATTCATTTCATTACAAAGATCTAACTATCAATTGATACAGCTGCTCAAAATGATAAGTGACTGTTGCATTACTCTTAATTCATAGTTTTATGGAAACTGACGAACAGTATTCCATGTTTCGATCATGAAAGTTTCAGGATAATGAGATCCATTGACACCAATAACCGAGGAGCATGAACCAGTTGAACTACATTATCTATGGATGTAATATTTCATCATCATTCATCATCATGTAGCACTTTTCCACACCATGTTTTCAGTGTGGAAGGAAAGTTAGAAATTCTTTCTCTAATACCTGTTTTTCTCTCTTGTATACTTAAGAAAGATAAGGTCAAGCTAGAAGGTCAGGCCAGAAGGTAGTTTGATTTCTGCTTGTTATTTACGATGAGAATCTTGGAGACAATGCCAAACAGTATGATTGAAGTGCCTGCTCCCTAATCCATGTGTTGATCTATGAACTCTGTCCTATAATGATATAAATTCTGCTTAGCTAACTTTTAAGATAACATAGTAATGACTTTCTGATTATAACCAGCTCTTTGATTTTTGTGTATAAAAGCTCTGACTGTTAAAATGAAGGCAGAGCGACTTTGGGATCTTCTTGAGTCACTGTTCCTCTCCACGCTGCGTGTATTAAAGGCATTGCAACTAACGCTCCAACCTGGTTGAAGATGATTGTTCTTCCACATCAGATTTGACATTACTGTATGTATGCAGGCCCTTGTAATTGCTATTCCAATACTGCCAACTGGTTAATGATGATTGATTTCACATTGTGGTACGAGTATCGAGTGAAATGAGTGCTATCCACCCCAGCAACACAGTGATAACATGGAGCCGGCAAGTCATCCAGGTCACAATAGAGGTCAAGCAGTGGTAGGAGGAAGATGTGGTGGTCAAAGGAATGGAAGGGGACATGCACCCCTTCTGAGAGGTGGTCGTGGGCCTCGTCATAGAGGAGGGCTTAGGCCTCACCAGAGAGGCAGCCATGGGCCTCATTTGAGAGGTGTTGGGGGAACGTGGTAGAGGACAAGGCCACGGACCAGACAGCGGCAGCAACAGCAAATAGTGTCCAGTGAAATCCGAGAAATAGTTGTAGAGCATGTTGTAAATCATGGCATGACCATGACTGAGGCAGCTACAATGATTCAATCAAACCTCAGAATCAACTCAGGATCAACTGTGGCCTCAATCATCAGAAATGTCCGTACTGAGAAGCGGCAAGTCTTCAGCATGCACTAAACATTAGGCTACTCTCAATTGTCAAATGACTGTATACTGCATACCAATGTGTAGCACAGAGTATAGTGTGCCTTTTGAAAGAAATGCAGACAGAGTGAAGCAGCTGATGACTGAGTATGTTCAGGTATGTTCAGTTTCAAGATGCCTCTTGTGAAAAATGGTTGTGAGAACCTGAACCTGAACACAGGGCTGATGGAAATTTAGAAGTACAGTAATCAATCCTTTGTTTTGCTTTTTACACTAAGCCAGGTGAGGAACACTGCAGTTGACATTTTACTGTAGTTTTGTTCGTTTTTGTAGCTAATTATTTTTGCATGGATTCAAAGAAACCTATGGTGTGATTTGATTGTATTGCATCAATACATTTCAGATTTTGTTCAATGATTCCACTGTGTCTGTAGTATTCTCTCTACTAGTCCTTTTACAGTGATGTATTTATGTGTAGTACCATAATGAAACATGTATCACATATTTTGTACTACAATATTTAATGATTGTACGAACAACTACACAGTGAAACTATCGGTATCTTCTGTGTTACTATGTTACTATGGTATTTCATGATAAATGAGTTATTTGAACCAACAAGTCTGCAAGTGCTAGGTTTCTATAAAGATATGAATGCACAATGCAATGTTTTGAACATTGGACAGCCTGTGTTACAAGTGATGACCGTTTTGAGTTTTGTGTCTAGAGTTTTGAAAAATGACATCAAGGTTCTGAAATTAGTGACAAAGTGATTGTAAAAAACTGTATATTCATCCTATTTAATGTGCTCTTTTAAAATGTACTTTTCTTTTTTATGTTGCCATTTCTGTTCTACCAATGTTTCAGTTGTTAGCCAAAGATTGACAGAGTACATCTCATACACACAGGCCAGACAGCAAAGATTTCTTTTTGAAATTCAATTACAAATGCTGCATGAACTCATCAATACGATTAGAGCTCCTGAAAGCAATATAACTAACTCACTCTACAGCATCTCATTAGCAGTGAAAAGAAACCAAGAAAGTTGGGACAGTCGACTGTTTACCACTATGTAACATCACCTTTTCTTTTAATAACACTTATTAAGCACTTGGGCACTGAAGACACCACTTGGTTAAGTTTAGCAAGCGGGATTTTCCCCCATTCATCCATTATGCATTTCCTCAGCTGCGCAACTGCACAGGGCCTTCGTTGTCTTAATTTGCACTTCATAGTGCGCCACACATTCTCAATTCGGAGACAGGTCAGGACTGCAGGCAGGCCATGCTAGCACCCGCACTCTCTGCCTATGCAACCATGCGCTTGAAATCTGGGCAGAATGTGGTTTGGCGTTATCCTGCTGAAAAATGCAGGTACGTCCCTGGAAAAGATGATGTCTGGATGGCAGCATATGTTGCTCCAAAATGTGTACACCTCTTTCTGCAAAAATGGTGCCCTCACAGATGTGCGAGTTACATGACAGACACTCATACACACTGTCACACCCATACACACACAAACACACACTTTCACAGACAGACACACGCACACACACACACACACACACACACACTTTCACAGACAGACAGACAGACACACACACTTTCACACACAATCACTTTCACAGACAGACACACACACACACTTTCACACAGAGACAGACACACACACACTTACATACATACATACATACATACATACAGTGAGGGAAAAAAGTATTTGATCCCCTGCTGATTTTGTACGTTTGCCCACTGACAAAGAAATGATCAGTCTATAATTTTAATGGTAGGTGTATTTTAGCAGTGAGAGACAGAATAACAACAAGAAAATCCAGAAAAACGCATTTCAAAAAAGTTATAAATTGATTTGCATGTTAATGAGGGAAATAAGTATTTGATCCCCTATCAATCAGCAAGATTTCTGGCTCCCAGGTGTCTTTCATACAGGTAACGAGCTGAGAATAGGAGCACTCTCTTAAAGGGAGTGCTCCTAATCTCAGCTCGTTACCTGTATAAAAGACACTTGTCCACAGAAGCAATCAATCAATCAGATTCCAAACTCTCCACCATGGCCAAAGAGCTGTCCAAGGATGTCAGGGACAAGATTGTAGACCTACACAAGACTGGAATGGGCTACAAGACCATCACCAAGCAGCTTGGTGAGAAGGTGACAACAGTTGGTGCGATTATTCGCAAATGGAAGAAACACAAAATAACTGTCAGTCTCCCTCAGTCTGGGGCTCCATGCAAGATCTCACCTCGTGGAGTTTCAATGATCATGAGAACGGTGAGGAATCAGCCCAGAACTACATGGGAGGATCTTGTTAATGATCTCAAGGTAGCTGGGACCATAGTCACCAAGAAAACAATTGGTAACACACTATGCCGTGAAGGACTGAAATCCTGCAGCGCCCGCAAGGTCCCCCTGCTCAAGAAAGCACATGTACAGACCCGTCTGAAGTTTGCCAATGAACATCTGAATGATTCAGAGGAGAACTGGGTGAAAGTGGTCTCAGATGAGACCAAAATCAAGCTCTTTGCCATCAACTCAACTCGCCGTGTTTGGAGGAGGAGGAATGACCCCAAGAACACCATTCCCACCATCAAACATGGAGGTGGAAACATTATGCTTTGGGGCTGTTTTTCTGCTAAGGGGACAGGACAACTGCACCGCATCAAAGGGACGATGGACGGGGCCATGTACCGTCAAATCATGGGTGAGAACCCTAAGCCAGGGCATTGAAAATGGGTCAAATACTTATTTCCCTCATTAACATGCAAATCAATTTTATAACTTTTTTGAAATGCATTTTTCTGGATTTTCTTGTTGTTATTCTGTCTCTCACTGCTAAAATACACCTACCATTAAAATTATAGACTGATCATTTCTTTGTCAGTGGGCAAACGTACAAAATCAGCAGGGGATCAATTACTTTTTTCCCCCACTGTACATACATATATATGGAAAAGAAACATTACAAGTATAAATCACAATAAGATGTAATAAAGTACAGATAAACAAAGTGTAATAAAATGTGATCTGTTTGAAAATGCAGGGACGTCACTGGAAAAGATGATGTCTGGATGGCAGCATATGTTGCTCCAAAATGTGTACATCTCTTCTGCAAAAATGGTGCCCTCACAGATGTGCGAGTTACATGACAGACAGACAGACAGACACTCACACACACTGTCACACCCACACACACACTTTCACAGAGAGACATATACACACACACACACACACTATCACACAGAGACAGGCACACACACGTACAGACACACACACTAACTTTCACACAGAGACAGACACACACACACACACACACACACACACACACACACATACATATGGAAAAGAAACAATACTTTTATAAATCACAATAAGATGTAATAAAGTACAGAAAAACTAAATGTAAGAAAATGTGATCTTTAATACACACAAATATGTATGGCTGGTCGGATGCGTCTTGGACTCGGGTTCCTCTTCATTACGTATAACGCTTTTGCCTTTTGCTAAAGCTTTCCGTGGAGGGGATCGTGGGTGAGTTTGTACCATTCTTGGGGGGCTCTGCCTTGTTGGGGCGGAGCTGTGATCCAGGTGAACAGCAGATCGGGCATAGGTGGGCATGTGGGCAGAGGAGTAGGAAGGCCGGTCAAGCAAATAAGCTTGCTAAGGTACACAGCAGCAGCAAGCAGCCCCCCCATCCAGCCAGCCAGCCAGTCTGGCTGGCAGTGACTGAGTGGTTGACAGACGGCAAGCAACGGAATGTACGTGCTCTGTGATGTCATAGCAGTCAGCTGAGAGAGGCTCGTGATGTCATCGCTGAGCTGGCTGGCTGGCTGGCTCTGTGTGTGTGTGTGTCTGTGTCTGTCTGTTTTTCTGTTTGTCAGTCTGTCTGTCTGTCTCTCTCTCTCTCTCTCTCTCTCTCTCAATTCAATTCATTTGTATTGTCAAAGCAATTGGACATACATACATACATACATACATATATGTAGCGTAAGGTACACTTATACATTTCAATTAAAGAAGTGAATTCATAGTATCACCTTATCACGAATCCTGGAGTCTTGTAGAACTCAATTTCTGTAATAATTGGACGCAGACACCAATTCCAAAGATATAAATTGTCAAATTTATTTAAAAACAAAGACTAAATGTAGCACTACACTAATTATACAAAAGGGAAAAACTAATTAAAATTCAACTCTAGATCAACAAATCAAAGACAAATCACTTCCGTGACCAAATCAAAGACCATGGGATCCCATAGGATAACACACAAATCGTTAAACAAAAAAGGTTATAAACACATTGACTACAATACCGGTTAGTAATTCTAGGAATCACTAAGAAACAGTTGAAAGTGCTAAATTGCAGTTTCAGAAGATGAAAAAAAACTGTAACTGATGGGATATGTAGTACTTTATACTCGAGTGGTCTATGCGATTACACCCTGTTGGTGTTATTAAGAACGCCAAGTACCAGAATGCAGAGCGGGACTGTTTTTTGTGCCGTGACTTGTCGGGGGAAAAAGGCGCAGAAAAAACGGACGAGAAGGTGAAGGTAGTATGGCGGTGATGCACGCGTTGGTGAAGTGGGAAAGCGGGGTCGACAAAGACTCTTACAGCGTGATTCCCACTGCTTGCTTTCGCAATTTTGATTTATTCAGCATTGCTGATGATGACGAAGAGACGACTCGAAACTTCAGAGCAGAGTGGAGAGACACGAACAAACCTCCAAAAGGTGGATGGCCTGTCCATGAAGCGCAGATCATTATGACTGGTAACAATGTTTATTTAAAAAAAAAACATTAAAGTCTTTACATGCTATTTGATATATACAATCACAGTATATTTGAAATGAATGTTTAAGTTATTAATGTGTTGTACTTCTAACATACTCTTATAACATGGCAGGTGGTGGTGAGGGCGCTAAAAACTCGTCATACTTGACTGGCATTTGTAAGAACGATTTATTGTGTGTTGTGCTTTACAATAAAATCCCCCAAATCACAAAATAAATTAAACCAGATATAATTTAACTTCAGTTTTGATTCAGTGTTGGCTGTTCATCTTAATTTGTATGGTCAAAGCACAGTATTTTTATGACAAATAAATATAATCCCCAAATATCTGTGGACATAATGCAGGGTTTTATTTATTTTATTTTTATTTTAGGAAAAGAAGGCGAACTAAGAAGAAAACTTAATGACCTAACAAAAATGCCCTGTCCTAAAATGAAGAGAGTACCTAAACCAAACAAAAAACTTCAAATTTCAGATGATAGTGACCTTGATGAACCACAGTTACCGGTGAGATAATTACTGCAAATATTAAATAAATGTATTGCAGGATTGTTTTTTTTTTAATCATTTTCATATATATATATATATATATATATATTCATTTTAAACTCTTTTCCTCTCTGAATACAGCACAAAATAAGAAAGAAAACCGATGGAGCTTCAAGAATTAGATCCCGTCATATTCTACAGACATTTAAAGAGTCCAGTGAAGTTGAGCTACAGCAAAAAGTTAAGCAGCTCGAAAAGGAAAACACTTAAAAAGACTTAAAAATGAAAACCAATGTCTTCGAAACCGTATGGTTGATGGTAAGTTTTTTTATTTATAGCAAGTAATTCCTTACCTTGATAAATGTTATTCTTCAGTAATTTAGATTCCAGAGTAATGTATTATAGTTGATCATACTGAAGTAATCTAGAACCACAATACAGACTCTTAATGTGCACTGTCTAATAGTTTAATAATACTGATTATTAAATAAAGTTTTTCAACATAACTTCATAATCCTACATTAATGACTATATGCATTACATTAGACCTGGTAATTCTTGTATTTTATCTCTTCTATTTTTTTCGTAGCTAATGTTAATGACCCACAAAAAGGTCAGTTTGCCAATAACATAGAGCAAGTCTCTCAAGTATAATTGCAGGCATTGATGGTTTTGTTTTCACTTTGTATTAAATATATTACTAGAAATGATTATCATTTAATACTAAGGTTTTTTTCTCCAGAGATTCCAGACCTTTTGGACAATCTGAAAAAAATTGTAACAAAAGCCACATTTATCAGCAATGAAGACAAAAGTGTGTCACCATCAAGTGGTTCTGACAGCCCCACAGCAAATTGTTCTGAATCTGACAAAGAATCACCAAAACAGGTATAACACTCTTGGTCTACAATATTACAAAGACAAGGTAAAAATATATATATTGAAAACAAATATTGGTTGTAAACAATCTAATGATGCTACATTATCAGTTATATTCATAGTTATAGTTGATAATAAGAATGTAATTGAATTATGGGTGTCACAGATTCACTGACTTTATTATGTCTGTAAATTAATAAACTTAGAATTGAGACATACTGTGGTCTTTAATAACACATTTCTGTAACAAAATCACAGCCTTACTGATAATGTCTGAGTATTCCACTTAACATAATATAAGAATAGTTTGGGGATAAACTTGTTTTTTATTTACCATTGTCTTTTAGGTGGAAATATTCCCAGGCACTGGAGTTTACATTGACAAACTGTCCTGGATCCTTGCAGAGAGGTGCAGCACGAATACGTCATATGCAAGAACCCTGACGGTTGCTGTCTTTGACTTTCCAACATTATTAAAGAGCAATCTTCGTGGTGGTGGCAGCAAGAGAGATCCAACTTCGGAGAAAAAGACACCTCTGGATCGCTTAAAGGTGGAAGCCATATATGGTATGTAAATGCTGTTGTACAAAATTTCTAACTCTCCTTTTTAACTGTATAGAACACAAAGGGTTAGCATTTGAAATGTTCCTTTGGCCTTTGTTTTAGTTTCAGAGACTAGAGTTAATTTATTAATAAATAATAATACCTTACATGTAGCAGCTGGAAAGATCCCAAAGTGCTCTACAGACTCCCTTCACCCACCACCCTCTGGGGTGCAGCCATTTTGTACCAGCAGATTACTACACAGCAGTAAAGGTGGAGTCATAACAAATTTGTTAGACCTGATTGAGGGAAGCCTGACTTAGAATTCAGCCACGTCACTCTTTCAACAACACCTTGTAAATCACCTTGGATTAATGCTTCAGACATATTAATACATAATAATAATGAATAGTGCCATGGGATCCTTGACAATATAAACTTTCATGTCTCATTTAAATTTGACTTTTGAGCAAATACTTCACATTTCAGTCCAGTTGTGCCACATCAATGTAATGCTTAAGCAAGGTATTAATGGAGAAAAGACTGCCTTTGCATAGCTGCTTCGCCAAGTACAGATTTTACTATGAACTAGTGTAAGACAAGTTTAAGAGCATACACCAAAACGTTTAAATACACCCACACACAAAAATGTTGATTTACTGTGGCAATATGTAACTAATGAACCCTTCTCAAAGATATGTGGTATGTTTATTAAAAGATTTTTATATATCTATGTGCAAGTCATTAAATCTATGTGATACATGTTTTTTAGGGGCTACCTTGAAAAAATTGCCCAGTACCCCAAAGAGTGTAATTGGTGGTGCAATTAACAGCAAGATAAATGAACTACGACACAGAATGAAACCAGAGTGAAGATTTGAAGAACCAGATCTGTATTTTTTGTTTTGTTTTCAACAGGGTTGGGGTCAATTCCAATTAAATTTTTAATTCCCTTTTCAATTCAATTCCAATAAAGAATATTCTGTGAATGCAAAAAGTAATTGCAATTTTGAATTGATTTGTAGGAGGAATTGGAATTGAAAAACAGGAATTGACCCCAACCATGGTTTTCAGTGAGTGTTGTACAAATTGATAGGTCAGGGTTTCTGTAAAAACTTAATAGAGGCCAGCAGGCGTGCACGATCTGGGAAAAACTGCTCCACTACAACAGACCTCTTTCCCTTCGTTTTCTCTAAAAACCTCCTGATATCCTTCACTGCAGCTCTGACTCACCGAGGACGAGGAGGCGAGAGAGGAATCCGTGAAGCCGCCCTCACTGTCACTCCGAGCCCGAGGCGTCCCCGGTGGCTGCCGCGATGCTCCAGCGTGTAGCCGGACCTTTCCCCACCAAGCCGCTCGCTACCCCAGCTTCACTACTGTGCCACCACTTCTTTTACTGCCACTATTTACCAACACCGTCCGTGCTCCCTCCCAGCACCTTCTTAGTGCGTTTTTTCCACCCGGCGCCTCGGCTTGTACCGCCGAGCCTGGCCCTGCCTCCTCCTCGGCTACACCCTGTGTGTCTGTCCGCCCGTCTGCTGGCTGCTGAGGTTGTTCCTCGTCACTAACCAGCGCCCCGTGCACCGCCTCAACACCATCTCCCCCCGGCGTCTCGGTCGTCACTATCCCCCGCTGCCTCGACCCCGTCCCCCAGCTGTGCGTCATCGCCTCCGGGCAGCTCTTCCCCCGTCACGGCATCAGTGGTACCATCGGTCCGACCGGCGACTGTCTCCTCCGCCGGGGCTCGATCTCTGTCTGCCCGCTGCATCTGTGGCTGCGGGCCGGTGTCTCTATTCCTCCCCGCGTCGCCCCGCTCCTCCTCCCGCTCCCTGTCCTGTTCGGGACAGTTCCTCACGACATGCCCCTCGCTCCCACACCTGAAACACTTCATGGACTCCGAAGTAGCGAACACGACGTAGTCGGTATTGTCGATCTTAAATTTAAAAATGACATTAAGATCCTCATTGATGTTATTGAGGATCATATACAGCTGCCTTCGGAAGGACACGACGTGTTTCAGTTGCGGGGCTTTGCAGCCCAGCGGGACCCTCTTAATGCCGGACATCAGCTGCCCGAGCCGGTGCGGATGAACGGAGGGACGTTAGACAGCGTTACCTTCCGGGCAGGAGCAGCGAGCGGCAACACCGGGGTGAAAGTGTCGTCTAACACTGTGCCATTAGCCACTAGCTGATTGAGCAGATCAGTGGTTTTTAAGAAGATAACAATGGCAGCAGACTTGATATTTTCACACCCTGCTACCTCCCCAACCGCTAACACACACTGCTCTAGGGGGCAGAACTGCACCGGAGCGATCTTGACTCCATGGCGTCGGGTCAGTTTTTCAAAAGACGCATTCAGGGGGTCCGACCCCCCGACCCGGGAAGAACTACCGGTACTCCCCCCTCCCCTCCCCTGTTCCCCCACAATAAGAAAAGCACTGAAAACAGAAGACAAAATAAACAAACTGAAAAAAGTAAAGCAACAAAAAAACGCAGCCAAAGGACAGAGCTCTCAGCAGCACTCCCGCTCACTGCAGACCCCTCCCACACACTCCCAGCTGAGAGAGAGAGAGAGAGAGAGAGAGAGAGAGTGTTAGTGTCTGTCTGTCTCTCTCTCTCTGTAGATGCATCACAGGGAACATATGTAACAATCTCTCTTTTTGTTTACCAAAAATGAGAATGAACGTATTTCAAGTGGGTGTTGCCTTGGTTGGAAACGTTTTAAGATTATTTATGAAGTGTAAAGTGGATTTGTCTCAGTTCTCCGTAGTTTTCAATGTATGTGCCATTCAGTAGCGTTCATGTTACAGATGTGCCCTATGCAGTGGTAGGGTCAATAAAATGTCAGTAAAACTTTATTTTAGCAATTATGGAGGGGAAGAACTGCAAATAGAGGGTCCCCACTAATTATCTAACTTACCAACAACGTTTCAAATTAGGTCTTGCGAAGCTGCCAAATAATGCTGTATAATCGTATGTGTCTTCATACACCGGCTGCTATAGTCTGATAGCTTTGATTATATATATATATTTTCTCGTGAACCACAAATGCTATTTGCTTGATTTTTACAGAGTATGTTATAAATACCATTCTTATGAAGCCTGACAAATTGTATGCTGTAATTATGAATATTTTCAAATCATTTGTTTGTTTTTCCTAACATGTTACAAATGTTCCCTATGTGAAAGATGCATTATATCTTAATAACGTCTAAACAATTAAAGATATACAGATTATTATTTTCGGTAAAGTTATAACACATTGCTATTAACTATGTGTGTCAGTAAAAGTTTAAAAAATCCTAACAATTTTTTATTGATCCTGCAAAATAAGTGTTTAGGGAACATTTGTAACATAGTTAGGGTTAGCCATTAGGTAAGGGTTACATCTTCAGCAGTAAGTTTATTCATGTTAATTATTCTCATCAATGTTAAAGAACAATAAGTTCTATCATGTGTGTCGATAAAATGCTGATATTCCATAACGTTTGCTTGTGTATTCTGCAAAACACATATTTAGGGAACATTTGTAACATTAGGGTTACGATTTGCCATAGACGCGGAATGAGTTTGATTGTGATGTTAAATGGGGTTTAAAGACGCAGTCGCCTCGGTGCTGATTACAATTGCTGTGTTTCTCCACTTCTACTCCATGCTTGGGAACGCCCACATCCAGTGACGTCAAAACCGGTGGAAAAGCGGGCCGGTTCAAAAAAGATCAGCTGGATCCCAGGCCGAGCAGCAGCTCCGGCTCCAGCACCGGCACCATGTCGCTGGAAAAGCGCTAAGTGAGCTCACAGTGAGCTCAGTGTAATGTCTGCTCTGGTGAGCTCACAGTGTGACCTAGTCGTGAGTTCACGTCTTCACTGGGTAGTCCTTGACAACTTAATTGACTCAATTCTTGGGCTTAATTGGTCAAAATGACCATTGGTTGAAGGTACTCAGGGACTGATGTGTAGAGAGACTTATTAAACCTGCAGGATTGTGGTTTTCCCAGAACAGAATTAACCAGTGTAGCGTTATGTTGGGTGTATTCTGATAAGAGCATTTTAGCTCTGAGCTGAAGCACTGATCTAAAGAAGACCTCTCCCCCCCAAATTTATCAGATTTCCTTAACTCATCAGCATGTGAACTGGTTTACATCAAAGTGACAGTCTTGGGAGGATGGCACCGAGAATAGGCCAAATAGTTTGGAATCCTGCTATGAGATAGGAGAAAGGGGCCTGTAGGTAATAAAAACTCTTTGAAGTGGACGAGAGCCGAAATCCCGACATAGAGCTACGAACCCGGGCCAACCGGCATTTCCAAAAGATGGCATGGATTGACATCAGTCATAAATCAAGCCCCCCTCCAATAGGACACTGGGGGCTGAAACCGAAATCCAATCTAAAAAAATCAAGAACCAATCACCTATTGATCTGACAGACTATAAAGAACAGCGCACGGTCTCTCTCTCTTACTCTCTCTCTCACCTGAACCAGAAACTCGCAACCTGTAGCTCTGTTGCCAGAACCGGAACCAGAAACCAACCAAGTCTTTGCCGGCAACAGAAGAATTAAACTGGGAGAAGGAGATTGAGCCGTACGAAGAATTCTTTTAAAGGACTTTATTAAATAAATAACTTTACAGACCCACCTGATCAGTGGAGTTTTACAGCTGGACAATTGACTAAGTCGACTGAATACGAAAGTGTCAGTCATTTAAATAGCTATTTGAGTCTTAAGAAACTTGACCCTTGGAACGAACAGGGCCCTGCTTTCCTCAAAGACTTTGTCTTCAAGTAACTACGGTGGAACCCTGCTTACAAAGAAGATTTTGTGCACAACCTTGGAGCCTTCAAACCAATGGAAAATCTGTTTGGAAAAGACTCTACATTCGCGAAACCCCAACTTCCAGGTGCATCGACTGAGTGGAAGTTCTTGGACAAAGCCGAACCGGACTGCCTTTGTTCCAAACCACACGGACCTCGTGCCGTGTGCTGTTATCTGAGCCCGAAGCCAGAGAGGCCTCTCTGCGATGAAGTTCACATAAGTTTAACAGTTTGGAGTTTGTGATTCATGACATTTAAGAAATCAATTAGAAATGTTAATCTGTGATTCATAACTCTAGAATGTGTAATATCATTTAGTTTTCTTAAATATAAATGTGTGTTGCATTCAACTGTTTTGTTGATAATTTTAGAAATAAAATCTGTCAATGCCGAGAAATATCTTCTCATTCCTGTTTAACTGTTTAGTCTGAAATTGACACAAGTGAATAGACATTAGATTATTGGTGGCCCTGCCTATCCTTAATCATTGAATAATAATCAGTTAAGGGCAATTGTGGTAACAAGTAATGATAGGATCTTTCTCTGTACCTAAACGTTAATGAGACTGATATATATATATATATAACGAGAAGTTACCTGACATAAATACTAACCTGCGTAGTTATTTAATGTCTGACTAACAATACTAATGAGAGACTCACCTTCGTCTTACTAACCGGTATTGTAGTCAATGTGTTTATAACCTTTTTTGTTTAAAGATTTGTGTGTTATCATATGCGATCCCATGGTCTTTGATTTGGTCACGGAAGTGATTTGTCTTTGATTTGTTGATCTAGAGTTGAATTTTAATTAGTTTTTCCCTTTTGTATAATTAGTGTAGTGCTACATTTAGTCTTTGTTTTTGAATAAATTTGACAATTTATATCTGTCTGCGTCCAATTATTACAGAAATTGAGTTCTACAAGACTCCAGGATTCGTGATAAGGTAATACTATAAATTCACTTCTTTAATTGAAATTTATAAGTGTACCTTATACATAATGTATCTATTAAATTAACTGAACAATATGAAGCTAGTAACTATGTTTAATTAGTGCTGGTTTTACAGTTATAAATTGCTCAAATATTGTAAGAAAGACAATTTGACCGCCTGTTCTAAAGTGAAAGTTATATTCACATTAATTATTGCACTAATTCAGTGATATTTATGTTTATTGGCCTAGAATAAGGCAATAATTATGGCTAAACTGCCAACAACACAGTACTAAAGAGAATTGGACTCCCTGTTGTAAAGATTTACACTAGGGGTGTCCCGAAGCACAATACCTTATTCGGAAAGGCACGGATAATGGCTTCAAAACCAATAACGAATAATTTTGCCGAATAATATGCGGCTAAGGCTGAGACAGTCACAGCTTGTGTTTGATGGATAACAGGTGAGCCAGGGGATCATATCACGAAACTTAAATGTCTGAAATCACTAGGCAATAATGTCCGTGTGAAATGAATGTGTGTAAACTTTAGGAATGAAATGAGCGCAAATCAAATAGCAGCTCTCTGCGCTTCTCTCTGAAATCAGAGCTTTAACGGGGTGCTTGAATATGATTTCACTTTTCTAACTTTAGTTAGTGTGTAATGTTGCTGTTTGAGCATAAACAACATCTGCAAAGTTACGAAGCTCAAAGTTCAAAGCAAAGGGAGATATTTGCTGTTAAAGAAATCGTTTTTTAAGGACTACAACAAACGGCTGTGTTAGTGACATCACTAACCCTAGAATTGACATAAACCCCGTCCCCTGAACACAATTCAGAGATTATCAAGACAGAATATGCTAATCAATGAGTAGAAGATAACTAAACATAGTCCAGTTAACATAATAGATGGTGAGGTACATTACTACACACAAATAATATGGTTTGCTAAGTTGTTAATATGAAAGAATGTTGATCCTTCAAATGTTTAATACATGTTAAATAATGGGTAATATGTCCTTACTAATCAGAATTACTAGTGTACTTATGCTTAACTAATGCATCATTCTGGACTATTCAAATAAAGTGTTACCACAGTTCTTAATGACATGCATATTTTGGACATAGTCAGGTGCAAAAACAAGAAGGTTACTTTGTTGTCGGTGTTTGCGCAGAGGTTGCGTATGTTTGCGCACAGATAGCGGATAATCGCTCGCACCTTGGAACCTATTTCCGGGAGCGCGTTGTTGAGCCACCAGGCTCTGTTTTGTGCGGATGGGCGGCCGGAGCGCGTTAAGGGTTTTCTGTTACAACGTTGTCGTTAATAACTAATGATCTTCGCATGCAAGTCAATCAATCAAAACTAACTTGAGCTGGACAATAACTTTATTCTAGAGCTGCTGTAAAGCCAAAACAATCTCTGTCACTTTCATTTCTTATCACTGGAAAGCTGCTTTCAAACAATTCATATTGTTAAAAGCGCTATATAAATGAAGGTGATTGACTTCCCTTGCATAGACTTTTTGTCACTGCTGGTTTTACTGTTCTAAATAACAGTAGGACTTAGCCTAGATTTAATACCAGATTTCTTTGTTTTTTAAGTTCAAATGTATTATTATGTGAATTGGTACTTAAGTAAATGGTGTGTGATTATATGCATGACATTCATTCGGTGACAGTGGAATACAAACAGTCTTACCGGTGTATTCTCAACATCAGTTTCATCTGAATCCGTATATCCGTGTATCATAACAGCTTCACATTATTTATTGGCCCCGACAGTGTAAAAACAAATTAAATGCATTAGATAGGTCTACTTACTGCTCACAAACTTGATAGAGGCAGCGTACACTGGCCAGCCATGTTTTGGCTTTTTCCCTTTCTGCCATCCCACAGCAGCTGAACAGTCAGTTTGCGGGTATCCATCGTCATCCATCTTGGTGTCATCATATTTACGTATGGCTTCGGTTTCCACCTCGCTATACATCCCAGCATCCTCCCCACTGACCCATTGGACCACTGCAAACTTTCTCATCACACCTTGGGCTTTAGAAGAGTTTGGCTTTTAGTGAATTTAGATCACGGCTGTTTCATCAGATCTCACATGGGAAGGTCACAGTTTTGTGTCTTGTGAGTCTGATTGTAGCGTCATGGGCATCATTTTTGCTTTGTAAGACCAGTTTGCCAGACACAGACATAATGCTAGGCCAGCTAAATGTCAGCTGCATGCAAGTTAGCTGCAGATCTGTGAAAGATTAGTACAATCGATAATGAGGGCTGTCGATTTAACGCGGTAATCTGATTCATTAACGTTAGTTGTGAGAAACTAACGCGATTCAAATATTTTAACTCAATTAACCCACCCGCCCCTGACCAACGTAGGTAGATTTGTGTAATGAAATAGATTCAAAACTGAATCGCTTGACAGTAAAAAAAGTAAATGTAGTCTAATGTTAACGGTATAATACCCATTCAACATAAACCAACAAATACATGAATCCAGTTCACGTTACCTAAATACACGAAGCAAGGGCAATATCAAAGTTGTTGCTGGCTCAGTTAGCTCCTAGCAAGGTAACCTTAACTCTTGCAACTGTTGTCTTATTGAACAAACCAACTACTTTGCTTATAAATTACTAAATGAACCAACCTGAATCAACACAAATCCCTGAGTAATAATTACAACAAGATACAATTATTCTTTCCTTCGGGGTGACGTTAGAAATCCATGTTTAATCGATCTGAAACCTCTGTTGAAACTTAAAGCAACGGCCCGTTTTACCGCTGTCTGGCTGCTTCAATGAGTCAGTGATCTGGATTTCTATTGGATCCCGCGCAGCAGTTCAAACATCAACCAATCGGCATATTGTATGGTCTTATGGCCCTAATTCACTTGCCTACATGTAGCGATGTGTTTTCTATTATGCAAAATGGCGAAACGAAAATTGTGTTGCTTTAACAGTTGCCAAGAAGAAAGAATGATTCCTCGTCGTACTCGGACCAGGTGGAAAACAAGGCAAAACTTGTTTTTCCAGCAAAGTTTTGGTCATATTGATAATTTATAGGCCCTAGAAATGTGTGTATTAAATATGATAAACTATAATATATTCATAAATAGGCATTATACTTATTGTTGAACATAATTGTACAAATAATGTTTAGTTTAAGTTATGTTAAGTTTTAAGGTTTTAAAAATGTGTTTAAAATGTTGTAAAATGCATTGACAAACATATCTGAAGGCGAGTAGATTTCCCACTACAGCTGGTCATGTTGTTTTTAAATGCTGCCCGTGAACTGAACAATGAACGAAGTCACCATATCTAAATATTCACAACAAACACCCTTTCGACATGAAACCAAGAAATGAGAGCAATGCTTTCACTGCTCGCCATAGCGTCTCAATGTTAGTGTCCCTCAGCAGGATATGTCGCCCATTTTAGGTTTACAGACATTCTATAAATTAGCAGCCTGGCATTAGTACTGTCAGTAAAATATTATGCATGGCTAATAATTTTATGTCATAATAATATATTCATCTGTAGCCTATGGAGATGGCTTCCATCTCAAGACACCAATATAAATCTAAGCACAACAGCAATGCTAAAATGTAATGTATTATTGTGTCTGTAAAAGTGAAAGGAGCATACAGGTAGATGGTGGGGTGGGTTGTGAACACTAGCTTTAATCTTGATGAACATCCTGGGAATTAATAACAGTCAAAACAGCTTGCCATATTGTTGAACAAGAATATCAACATTTAGAGTAAAACAGGTTTCTTTTGGTACACACTTTGCTTATGATCACTCAAATTTGGATTCTTTCCCATTTGTTACAGAATACCAACCAATCAAACCTGGTGTCTTCAGGTCCCTCAAATGACCATGTCACAGATGCCAGTTGGCTGAACATCCTCGCATTTTCCATGAAGCACAATGTAACAGAGGCTTTAATGGAGGACCTACTGAAGCTGTTAAGGTTATGTAGTGGGGATGCTGCAAGCATCCCAAGTAGCAAGTACATGCTAGAGAAGGAGTTTAAAGATTATGTAGACAAATCAGAATACCATCTGTGAGACAAAGTTTAGAGCTGGGTCAATTTTTTATTTGTATACCTTTGAGGAATCAACTTCAAGCTCTTTTGGAGAATGAGCCTATTCCAAATATTTACAATGACCAAAACAGATGGAATAACAGATTTTTCAGATGGGAAGTTGTACAAATATCTGAAATCAGTTAGTGATTCATTCTTTTCCCTGTCTTTCAATTGTGATGGAGTGCCAGTGTTCCAGTCATCTAAATACAGCATATGGCCCTTACTATGCTCTGTTAATGAATTACCCCCAGAGGAAAGAGATACAAATGTCATACTATGTGCCTTGTGGTTTGGGTCATCAAAACCACAAATGACTAGCTTCCTCAAACCTTTTGTGGAGGAATGCAAAAGTCTTGGACAAACAGGTCTTCAGTGGCAGGATCCAGTAGATCACTCAATCAAAACGA
This sequence comes from Amia ocellicauda, assembly GCF_036373705.1. NCBI lineage: Eukaryota > Metazoa > Chordata > Actinopteri > Amiiformes > Amiidae > Amia > Amia ocellicauda. The sequence continues at coordinate 42,449,700 of NC_089859.1, forward strand.
CAAAGGTCTATGCATTATGTGCCATATGTGATGCTGTTGCACGACCTTTACTGCAAAATTTCAAGCAGTTTAATGGAGAGTATGGGTGTGGGCACTGTCTTCATCCAGGTGTTCCTTAGAGATCATGACACAACTGTGCAAATAGGTGAGATTGCCAAAAATAATGAACAGAGCATTTTGGGCATAAAAGGGCCATCTCCAATTGTGGACTTGCCAGATTTTGACCTGATCAATGGCATGGTCCCTGATTACATGCATTGTGTGTTGCTGGGGGTTTGCCGGCAAATAGCCACTTTATGGTTTGATTCCAAAAGCTATAGTAAACCATGGTATGTTGGTTTGAACACTGTAACAGTGGATGTAAATCTTTTAGCAATCAAGCCTCTAAGCATTTTTTCCAGAATCCCACGGTCTATTGTTGAGCTAAGGTTTTGGAAAGCTCACGAATGACAGAACTGGCTTTTATATTACAGTTTGCCAGTCCTGGAGGGGATACTTCCAAACAGGTATCTTTGCCACTGGGCTCTACTTGTGGAGGGTGTGAGCATTTTGCTAGGTTCAGACATTAGCCAAGAGGATATTGACCATGCTCATGAGGCTCTTGAACTTTATGTTAAATCAGTTCAGTCTTTGTATGGCGAAGATCAGGTGACCTACAATATGCATTCACTTCTGCATTTGACTAAGAGTGTTGAGAATTTGGGTCCTCTCTGGGCCCAGTCTGCTTTCATGTTTGAGAGCTATAATGGCTACTTGCTCAAGCAAGTCAAAAGCAGTAATGCAGTGCCTCAGCAGCTTTGCAAAAGAGTAGCATGGTCTCGGGCATTGCCACGCATAGCTAAGGCCTGCTCATCCAATGATGTTTCACCTGAAATTAAATCATTCTACACAGAAATTACCTCTGGTAAACGTCATGTAAAGAATTATACTAGATATGACTTGCACTTGGAGTGCCAAAGATTAGGCCAGTGTCTGAAAATAATATGAATGCATTGCATGCATTGCTAGATGTACCTGGGACCTCTATTGGCAGGTACTACAACAGAATAGTTATCAACGGAGAGGTCATTCAAAGCCAAACATACACAAAGACAAAGAAAAGGAACAACTCGGTTGTGATATTGAAAGATGGCAGTATTTTCACGGTTTCACACTTTCTCTGTGTCAGTGATGACCAATATCACTTATATGCAGTTGGCAAATTTGGAAATTGTACAGTGCAGAAACTGGTTCGAGGATCTGCTGTCAAAATATCACTGACCTTTATGCGGACTGTTCATTTTCCTACAGGATTTGAAAGAGCAGTTGATCTACGGTTGATTATACAGTATATGACCATGTTTGATTATAGGCATAGGGCTCCACTTAGGACAAGGCAAGAGCATGAGTTAAGTACAGCCTTATACTGCTAAACTGCACTGTGTTTTATACATGTCTTCATATGCTGGACATTCATATTAAATTTGCACTATTTTCCTATGTTTTTACTTCATCAAAAACGATATGCCTTTAGTTGTATGTAGGACATATATGATTAAAAATACATTAATATTATGCAATTTATATATGTGTTTTTTGCAGCATATATGTCCCTTACAATATTCGGTTTGAACATATAAGAATCACAGGTTTTTTTAGGAAAAGGAAAGGATCCAAGTGCAGGCTTTAGAGTTGAAGCAGATAATCCAATAAGGGCAAAACGAGAGAGCATAAACAGGGACAGTCCAGGTCAAACGATCAAGCGAACAGGCTAGTAGAGAGATCCGAAAGGGGTAAACGAGAGAAGGAAGCAAGAGGTCAAAAATACACGGGAAGGCAATCAAGAAACAAGGCTTAGAATTGATTCAGGAGAGAATGCAAGACTTCGCGATGAATCTAGGAAACAGAGGGGTACTGTGTACTGTGAAGGAGAGAGGGATTGAACGAGGTGAATGAAGGATTGACCAATGATAGGAGAGGAGGACAGAACAGGTGCACCTGGTAGGGAAGAATGTGGAAAGACTGGTTTGACTGGACAAAGGACAAGAGAAGCACTAAACTAGTATTTGGGAGAGGGAGACCTCTGGTGGTGAACTAAGGTAGAAGCAGGGGAGACCGTGACAGTCTCCAAGGTTCTCATCGTAAATAACAAACAGAAATCAAACTACCTTCTGGCCTGACCTTCTAGCTTGACCTTATCTTTCTTAAGTATACAAGAGAGATTAACAGGTGTGAGAAAAGAATTTCTAACTTTCCTTCCACACATACATACATACATACATACATACATACATACGGAAAATAAATAATAGAATTTTGAATCACAATAAGATGTTATCAAGTACAGAAAAAGAAAATGTAATAAAATGTGATCTTAAATACATACAAATAAAGAAAATTGGTTTACTATTTCCAGATTCCTTTTTTGAAATACAATGACATGCATTACAAATGAGTATTTACATTATATTTACAGCCGGTGCTCGTGTGTCACTGTGTCCCTCAGGCTGTGGTAGGCGCTGACATATTGGGCAGCCAGGGTGGCTGTGTGTCCCTCCCCCAGGAGGACTGACCGTTTTTCTTTTTTCTAAGTTTTGTCACAGGTTGGGTGGGCATCCATTATGTTGTTACAGAATGTGTCCCTTATTTTGGGCTAAAGCTTTCCGTGGAGGGGAACGTGGATCAGTTTGTACCATTTTTGGGAAGATCTGCCTTGTTGGGGCGGAGCTGTGATCCAGGTGAACAGCAGATCGGGCATAGGTGGGCATGTGGGCAGAGGAGTAGGAAGGCCGGTCAAGCAAATAAGCTTGCTAAGGTACGCAGCAGCAGCAAGCAGCCCCCCCATCCAGCCAGCCAGCCAGTCTGGCTAGCAGTGACTGAGTGGTTGACAGACGGCAAGCAACGGAATGTACGTGCTCTGTGATGTCATAGCAGTCAGCTGAGAGAGGCTCGTGATGTCATCGCTGAGCTGTCTGTCTGTCTGTCTGTCTCTCTCTCTCTCTCTCTCTCTCTCTCTCTCTCTCTCTCTTCCTCTCAATTCAATTCATTTGTATTGTCAAAGCAATTGGACATACATACATACATACATACATATATACACTCACCTAAAGGATTATTAGGAACACCATACTAATACTGTGTTTGACCCCCTTTCGCCTTCAGAACTGCCTTAATTCTACGTGGCATTGATTCAACAAGGTGCTGAAAGCATTCTTTAGAAATGTTGGCCCATATTGATAGGATAGCATCTTGCAGTTGATGGAGATTTGTGGGATGCACATCCAGGGCACGAAGCTCCCGTTCCACCACATCCCAATGATGCTCTATTGGGTTGAGATCTGGTGACTGTGGGGGCCAGTTTAGTACAGTGAACTCATTGTCATGTTCAAGAAACCAATTTGAAATTATTCGACCTTTGTGACATGGTGCATTATCCTGCTGGAAGTAGCCATCAGAGGATGGGTACATGGTGGTCATAAAGGGATGGACATGGTCAGAAACAATGCTCAGGTAGGCCGTGGCATTTAAACGATGACAATTAGCACTAAGGGGCCTAAAGTGTGCCAAGAAAACATCCCCCACACCATTACACCACCACCACCAGCCTGCACAGTGGTAACAAGGCATGATGGATCCATGTTCTCATTCTGTTTACGCCAAATTCTGACTCTACCATCTGAATGTCTCAACAGAAATCGAGACTCATCAGACCAGGCAACATTTTTCCAGTCTTCAACTGTCCAATTTTGGTGAGCTTGTGCAAATTGTAGCCTCTTTTTCCTATTTGTAGTGGAGATGAGTGGTACCCGGTGGGGTCTTCTGCTGTTGTAGCCCATCCGCCTCAAGGTTGTACGTGTTGTGGCTTCACAAATGCTTTGCTGCATACCTCGGTTGTAACGAGTGGTTATTTCAGTCAAAGTTGCTCTTCTATCAGCTTGAATCAGTCGGCCCATTCTCCTCTGTCCTCTAGCATCAACAAGGCATTTTCGCCCACAGGACTGCTGCATACTGGATGTTTTTCCCTTTTCACACCATTCTTTGTAAACCCTAGAAATGGTTGTGCGTGAAAATCCCAGCTACTGAGCAGATTGTGAGATACTCAGACCGGCCCGTCTGGCACCAACAACCATGCCACGCTCAAAATTGCTTAAATCACCTTTCTTTCCCATTCAGACATTCAGTTTGGAGTTCAGGAGATTGTCTTCACCAGGACCACACCCCTAAATGCATTGAAGCAACTGCCATGTGATTGGTTGGTTAGATAATTGCATTAATGAGAAATTGAACAGGTGTTCCTAATAATCCTTTAGGTGAGTGTATATATATATATATATATATATACATACATACATACATCCATACATGCTAGAAAGTCATTACTATGTTATCTTAAAGGCTAACTAAGCAGAACATATATCATTATAGAACAGAGTTCATAGGTCAACACATGGTTTTAGGGAACAGGCACATAGGTCAAACCGTTTGACATTGTCTCCAAGGTTCTCATCGTAAATAACAAACAGAAATCAAACTATCTTCTGGGCTGACCTTCTAGTTTGACCGTATCTTTCTTAAGTATACAAGAGAGAAAAACAGGTGTAAGAAAATAATTTCTAATTTTCCTTCTACACATATATACATACATACATACATATGTAGCGTTATGTTGGGTGTATTTGGATAAGAGCATTTGGGCTCTGAGCTGAAGCACGGATCTAAAGAAGACCTCTCCCCCCCCAAAGTTATCAGATTTCCTTAGCTCATCAGCTTGGAACTGGTTTGCATCAAAGTGACAGTTTTGGGGAGGATGGCACCGAGAAGAGGCCAAATAGTTTGGAATTCTGCTATGAGATGTCTGGAGAAAGGGGCCTGTAGGTGATAAAAACTCTTTGAAGTGGATGAGAGCCGAAATCCCGACATAGAGCTACGAACCCGGGCCAACCGGCATTTCCAAAAGATGGCATGGATTGACATCAGTCATAAATCAAGCCCCTCTCCAATAGGACACTGGGGGCTGAAACCGAAATCCAATCTCAAGAACTCAGGGACCAATCACCTACTGATCTGACAGACTTTAAGGAACAGCGGACAGTCTTTCTCTCTCTCTTTCTCTCACCTGAACCAGAAACTCGCTGCCACAGCTCAACCTGTAGCTCTGTTGCCAGAACCGGAATCAGAAACTAACCAAGTCTTTGCCGGCAACAGAAGAGTTAAACTGGGAGAAGGAGATTGAGCCGTACGAAGAATTCTTTTAAAGGACTTTATTAAATAAATAACTTTACAGACCCACCTGATCAGTGGAGTTTTACAGCTGGACAATTGACTAAGTCGACTGAATACGAAAGTGTCAGTCACTTAAATAGCTATTTGAGTCTTAAGAAACTTGACCCTTGGAACAAACAGGGCCCTGCTTTCCTCAAAGACTTCGTCTTCAAGTAACTACGGTGGAACCCTGCTTACAAAGAAGATTTTGTGCACAATCTTGGAGCATTCAAACCAGTGGAAAATCTGTTTGGAAAAGACTCTACATTCGCGAAACCCCAACTTCCAGGTGCATCGACTGAGTGGAAGTTCTTGGACAAAGCCGAACCGGACTGCCTTTGTTCCAAACCACACGGACCTCGTGCCGTGTGCTGTTATCTGAGCCCGAAGCCAGAGAGGCCTCTCTGCGACGAAGTTCACATAAGTTTAACAGTTTGGAGTTTGTGATTCATGACATTTGAGAAATCAATTAGAAATGTTAATCTGTGATTCATAACTCTAGAATGTGTAATATCATTTAGTTTTCTTAAATATAAATGTGTGTTGCATTAAACTGTTTTGTTGATAATTTTAGAAATAAAATCTGTCAACGCCGAGAAATATCTTCTCATTCCTGTTTAACTGTTTAGTCTGAAATTGACACAAGTTAATAGACATTAGATTATTGGTGGCCCTGCCTATCCTTAATCATTGAATAATAATCAGTTAAGGGAAATTGTGGTAACAAATAGGATCTTTCTCGGCACCTAAACGTAAATGAGACTGATATATATATAACGAGAAGTTACCAGACATAAATACTAACCTGCGTAGTTATTTAATGTCTGACTAATAATACTAACGAGAGACTCACCTTCGTCTTACTAACCGGTATTGTAGTCAATGTGTTTATAACCTTTTTTGTTTAACGATTAGTTAAACGGAATGTACGTGCTCTGTGCTGTCATAGCAGTAAGCTGAGAGAGGCTCGTCATGTCATCACTGAGCTGGCTGGCTGGCTGGCTCTCTGTGTGTGTGTGTGTGTGTATGTGTGTCTCTCTGTCTGTCTGTCTGTCTCTCTCTCTCTCTCTCTCTCTCCCTCTCAATTCAATTCATTTGTATTGTCAAAGCAATTGGACATGCATACATACATACATACATATATATGGAAAATAAACAATATGTGTACATCTCTTTCTGCATTAGTGGTGCCCTCACAGATGTGCAAGTTACATGACAGACAGACAGACAGACACACACACACATTCACACACAGACAGACAGACACAGACACACACAGAAACACACACACATACTTTGACAGACAGACAGACAGACACACGCATATTATGGGTCTTTGTTGGGTAGTGAAATGGGTAGCATCAGTCGCAGTGTGGGTAATGTCAGGGAGCCAATCATAGTCCCCGTTATTTGCATATCGTGGCGCAAAGCATTCTGGGAAAAGCAACTAAACACGTTTAGTCATGTATTTGTCCATAGTTTACACATGAGATGAAAGAGACAGTATGACGTATTGAGCACCTGGGATTCCTCATGTGTATGTGAGGGGCAGAGGAACCGGATCCCAAGTGTGCGTCCCAGGTGCTATAAGTTTCAAAGCATGCAGGGGAATAGGCACCCCACCCTGACACCTATAGAAGACTGGATAGGGAGATATAAATAGCAATGGGGAGACTCTTGTACTTGGTGTGGCTCTATCCATATAGTGGGGCCAGCAGCCACTTAGCAGGTGCAGCAATAGAAGCTCAGCCTGGGGAGACTGGATTTAGCATTTCCTCTCCATTTTGATAACTATCCATAATCATTTCTGCAAAATACTTCTATGATACCTATGTATGTTTTTTACTTGTACTATATTATACTATCAAGTATCAGTGTACACATACAATGTGACCTGTTACATTAATACAGAGGCCACGGAAGGCCAGATCACTAATAGCCACTGTCCCCTGATATTACACTTTTTTACAATCACTTTGGCACTCATTTCAGAACCTTGATGTCATTTTTCAAAACTCTAGACACTAAACTCACACCCGATGATCAAAATGCACATTTTTCAAAACTCTAACACTTTTTTACAATTGCTTGGATACAATACACATCAACCTCAGATCATTTGTTCATTGAACTAAAATGACACAACTTACATCAAAGTATTACCATTTCAAAATGCAATTCACACATTACATCTGAGATCACTGTCTATTCATTTCATTACAAAGATCTAACTATCAATTGATACAGCTGCTCAAAATGATAAGTGACTGTTGCATTACTCTTAATGCATAATTTTATGGAAACTGACAAACAATATTCCATGTTTCGATCATGAAAGTTTCAGGATAATGAGATCCATTGACACCAATAACCGAGGAGCATGAACCAGTTGGACTACATTATCTATGGATGTAATATTTCATCATCATTCATCATCATGTAGCACTTTTCCACACCATGTTTTCAGTGTGGAAGGAAAGTTAGAAATTCTTTCTCTAATACCTGTTTTTCTCTCTTGTATACTTAAGAAAGATAAGGTCAAGCTAGAAGGTCAGGCCAGAAGGTAGTTTGATTTCTGTTTGTTATTTACGATGAGAATCTTGGAGACAATGTCAAACAGTATGATTGAAGTGCCTGCTCCCTAATCCATGTGTTGATCTATGAACTCTGTCCTATAATGATATAAATTCTGCTTAGCTAACTTTTAAGATAACATAGTAATGACTTTCTGATTATAACCAGCTCTTTGATTTTTGTATATAAAAGCTCTGACTGTTAAAATGAAGGCAGAGCGACTTTGGGATCTTCTTGAGTCACTGTTCCTCTCCACGCTGCATGTATTAAAGGCATTGCAACTAACGCTCCAACCTGGTTGAAGATGATTGTTCATCCACATCAGATTTGACATTACTGTATGTATGCAGGCCCTTGTAATTGCTTTTCCAATACTGCCAACTGGTTATTGATGATTGATTTCACATTGTGGTACGAGTATCGAGTGAAATGAGTGCTATCCACCCCAGCAACACAGTGATAACATGGAGCCGGCAAGTCATCCAGGTCACAATAGAGGTCAAGCAGTGGGAGGAGGAAGACGTGGTGGTCAAAGGAATGGAAGGGGACATGCACCCCTTCTGAGAGGTGGTCGTGGGCCTCGTCATAGAGGAGGGCTTAGGCCTCACCAGAGAGGCAGCCATGGGCCTCATTTGAGAGGTGTTGGGGGAACGTGGTAGAGGACAAGGCCACGGACCAGACAGCGGCAGCAACAGCAAATAGTGTCCAGTGAAATCCGAGAAATAGTTGTAGAGCATGTTGTAAATCATGGCATGACCATGACTGAGGCAGCTACAATGATTCAATCAAACCTCAGAATCAACTCAGGATCAACTGTGGCCTCAATCATCAGAAATGTCCGTACTGAGAAGCGGCAAGTCTTCAGCATGCACTAAACATTAGGCTACTCTCAATTGTCAAATGACTGTATACTGCATACCAATGTGTAGCACAGAGTATAGTGTGCCTTTTGAAAGAAATGCAGACAGAGTGAAGCAGCTGATGACTGAGTATGTTCAGGTATGTTCAGTTTCAAGATGCCTCTTGTGAAAAATGGTTGTGAGAACCTGAACCTGAACACAGGGCTGATGGAAATTTAGAAGTACAGTAATCAATCCTTTGTTTTGCTTTTTACACTAAGCCAGGTGAGGAACACTGCAGTTGACATTTTACTGTAGTTTTGTTCTTTTTTGTAGCTAATTATTGTTGCATGGATTCAAAGAAACCTATGGTGTGATTTGATTGTATTGCATCAATACATTTCAGATTTTGTTCAATGATTCCACTGTGTCTGTAGTATTCTCTCTACTAGTCCTTTTACAGTGATGTATTTATGTGTAGTACCATAATGAAACATGTATCACATATTTTGTACTACAATATTTAATGATTGTACGAACAACTACACAGTGAAACTATCGGTATCTTCTGTGTTACTATGTTACTATGGTATTTCATGATAAATGAGTTATTTGAACCAACAAGACTGCAAGTGCAAGGTTTCTTTAAAGATATGAAAGGCTGTTCAATGTTCAAAACATTGTATTGTGCAGTGTTACAAGTGATGACCGTTTTGAGTTTTGTGTCTAGTTTTGAAAAATGACATCAAGGTTCTGAAATTAGTGACAAAGTGATTGTAAAAAACTGTATATTCATCCTATTTAATGTGCTCTTTTAAAATGTACTTTTCTTTTTTATGTTGCCATTTCTGTTCTACCAATGTTTCAGTTGTTAGCCAAAGATTGACAGAGTACATCTCATACACACAGGCCAGACAGCAAGGATTTCTTTTTGAAATTCAATTACAAATGCTGCATGAATTCATCAATACGATTAGAGCTCCTGAAAACTCACTCTACAGCATCTCATTAGCAGTGAAAAGAAACCAAGAAAGTTGGGACAGTCGACTGTTTACCACTATGTAACATCACCTTTTCTTTTAATAACACTTATTAAGCACTTGGGCACTGAAGACACCACTTGGTTAAGTTTAGCAAGTGGGATTTCCCCCCATTCATCCATTATGCATTTCCTCAGCTGCGCAACTGCACAGGGCCTTCGTTGTCTTAATTTGCACTTCATAGTGCGCCACACATTCTCAATTCGGAGACAGGTCAGGACTGAAGGCAGGCCATGCTAGCACCCGCACTCTCTGCCTACGCAACCATGCGCTTGTAATCTGGGCAGAATGTGGTTTGGCGTTATCCTGCTGAAAAATGCAGGGACGTCCCTGGAAAAGATGATGTCTGGATGGCAGCATATGTTGCTCCAAAATGTGTACATCTCTTTCTGCAAAAATGGTGCCCTCACAGATGTGCGAGTTACATGACAGACAGACACTCATACACACTGTCACACCCACACACACACACACACTTTCACAGACAGACACACGCACACACACACACACACACACACACACTTTCACAGACACACACACACACACACACACTTTCACACAGAGACAGACACACACACACTTACATACATACATACATACATACATACAGTGAGGGAAAAAAGTATTTGATCCCCTGCTGATTTTGTGCGTTTGCCCACTCACAAAGAAATGATCAGTCTATAATTTTAATGGTAGGTGTATTTTAACAGTGAGAGACAGAATAACAGCCAAAAAATCCAGAAAAACGCATTTCAAAAAAGTTATAAATTGATTTGCATGTTAATGAGGGAAATAAGTATTTGATCCCCTATCAATCAGCAAGATTTCTGGCTCCCAGGTGTCTTTCATACAGGTAACGAGCTGAGATTAGGTGCACTCTCTTAAAGGGAGTGCTCCTAATCTCAGCTCGTTACCTGTATAAAAGACACCTGTCCACAGAAGCAATCAATCAATCAGATTCCAAACTCTCCACCATGGCCAAGACCAAAGAGCTGTCCAAGGATGTCAGGGACAAGATTGTAGACCTACACAAGGCTGGAATGGGCTACAAGACCATCACCAAGCAGCTTGGTGAGAAGGTGACAACAGTTGGTGCGATTATTCGCAAATGGAAAAAACACAAAATAACTGTCAGTCTCCCTCAGTCTTGGGCTCCATGCAAGATCTCACCTCGTGGAGTTTCAATGATCATGAGAACGGTGAGGAATCAGCCCAGAACTACATGGGAGGATCTTGTTAATGATCTCAAGGTAGCTGGGACCATAGTCACCAAGAAAACAATTAGTAACACACTACGCCATGAAGGACTGAAATCCTGCAGCGCCCGCAAGGTCCCCCTGCTCAAGAAAGCACATGTACAGGCCCGTCTGAAGTTTGCCAATGAACATCTGAATGATTCAGAGGAGAACTGGGTGAAAGTGGTCTCAGATGAGACCAAAATCAAGCTCTTTGCCATCAACTCAACTCGCCGTGTTTGGAGGAGGAGGAATGACCCCAAGAACACCATTCCCACCATCAAACAAGGAGGTGGAAACATTATGCTTTGGGGCTGTTTTTCTGCTAAGGGGACAGGACAACTGCACCGCATCAAAGGGACGATGGACGGGGCCATGTACCGTCAAATCATGGGTGAGAACCTCCTTCCCTAAGACAGGGCATTGAAAATGGGTCAAATACTTATTTCCCTCATTAACATGCAAATCAATTTATAACTTTTTTGAAATGCATTTTTCTGGATTTTGTGGCTGTTATTCTGTCTCTCACTGTTAAAATACACCTACCATTAAAATTATAGACTGATCATTTCTTTGTCAGTGGGCAAACGTACAAAATCAGCAGGGGATCAAATACTTTTTCCCCCCACTGTACATACATATATATGGAAAAGAAACATTACAAGTATAAATCACAATAAGATGTAATAAAGTACAGATAAACAAAATGTAATAAAATGTGATCTTTTTGAAAATGCAGGGACGTCACTGGAAAAGATGATGTCTGGATGGCAGCATATGTTGCTCCAAAATGTGTACATCTCTTCTGCAAAAATGGTGCCCTCACAGATGTGCGAGTTACATGACAGACAGACAGACAGACACTCACACCCACACACACACACTTTCACAGACAGACATACACACACACACACACACTCACTTTCACACAGAGACAGGCACACACACACACACATACATACATACATACATATGGAAAAGAAACAATACATTTATAAATCACAATAAGATGTAATAAAGTACAGAAAAACTAAATGTAAGAAAATGTGATCTTTAATACACACAAATATGTATGGCTGGTCGGATGCGTCTTGGACTCGGGTTCCTCTTCATTACGTATAACGCTTTTGCCTTTTGCTAAAGCTTTCCGTGGAGGGGATCGTGGGTGAGTTTGTACCATTTTTGGGAGGATCTGCCTTGTTGGGGCGGAGCTGTGATCCAGGTGAACAGCAGATCGGGCATAGGTGGGCATGTGGGCAGAGGAGTAGGAAGGCCGGTCAAGCAAATAAGCTTGCTAAGGTACGCAGCAGCAGCAAGCAGCCCCCCCATCCAGCCAGCCAGCCAGTCTGGCTGGCAGTGACTGAGTGGTTGACAGACGGCAAGCAACGGAATGTACGTGCTCTGTGATGTCATAGCAGTCAGCTGAGAGAGGCTCGTGATGTCATCGCTGAGCTGGCTGGCTGGCTGGCTCTGTGTGTGTGTGTGTGTGTGTGTGTGTGTCTATGTCTGTCTGTCTCTCTCTCTCTCTCTCCCTCTCAATTCTATTCATTTGTATTGTCAAAGCAATTGGACATACATACATGCATATATATATATATATATATATATATATATATATGTAGCGTAAGGTACACTTTTAAATTTCAATTAAAGAAGTGAATTCATAGTATCACCTTATCACGAATCCTGGAGTCTTGTAGAACTCAATTTCTGTAATCATTGGACGCAGACACCAATTCCAAAGATATAAATTGTCAAATTTATTTAAAAACAAAGACTAAATGTAGCACTATACAAAAGGGAAAAACTAATTAAAATTCAACTCTAGATCAACAAATCAAAGACAAATCACTTCCGTGACCAAATCAAAGACCATGGGATCACATAGGATAACACACAAATCGTTAAACAAAAAAGGTTATAAACACATTGACTACAATACCGGTTAGTAATTCTAGGAATCACTAAGAAACAGTTGAAAGTGCTAAATTGCAGTTTCAGAAGATGAAAAAAAACTGTAACAGATGGGATATGTAGTACTTTATGCTCGAGAGGTCTATGCGATTACACCCTGTTGGTGTTATTAAGAACGCCAAGTACCAGAATGCAGAGCGGGACTGTTTTTTGTGCCGTGACTTGTCGGGGGAAAAAGGCGCAGAAAAAACGGACGAGAAGGTGAAGGTAGTATGGCGGTGATGCACGCGTTGGTGAAGTGGGAAAGCGGGGTCGACAAAGACTCTTACAGCGTGATTCCCACTGCTTGCTTTCGCAATTTTGATTTATTCAGCATTGCTGATGATGACGAAGAGACGACTCGAAACTTCAGAGCAGAGTGGAGAGACACGAACAAACCTCCAAAAGGTGGATGGCCTGTCCATGAAGCGCAGATCATTATGACTGGTAACAATGTTTATTTAAAAAAAAAAAAACATTAAAGTCTTTACATGCTATTTGATATATACAATCACAGTATATTTGAAATGAATGTTTAAGTTATTAATGTGTTGTACTTCTAACATACTCTTATAACATGGTAGATGGTGGTGAGGGCGCTAAAACTCGTCATACTTGACTGGCATTTGTAAGAACGATTTATTGTGTGTTGTGCTTTACAATAAAATCCCCCAAATCACAAAATAAATTAAACCAGATATAATTTAACTTCAGTTTTGATTCAGTGTTGGCTGTTCATCTTAATTTGTATGGTCAAAGCACAGTATTTTTATGACAAATAAATATAATCCCCAAATATCTGTGGACATAATGCAGGGTTTTATTTATTTTATTTTTATTTTAGGAAAAGAAGGCGAACTAAGAAGAAAACTTAATGACCTAACAAAAATGCCCTGTCCTAAAATGAAGAGAGTACCTAAACCAAACAAAAAACTTCAAATTTCAGATGATAGTGACCTTGATGAACCACAGTTACCGGTGAGATAATTACTGCAAATATTAAATAAATGTATTGCAGGATTGTTTTTTTTTAATCATATTCATATATATATATATATATATTTTCATTTTAAACTCTTTTCCTCTCTGAATACAGCACAAAATAAGAAAGAAAACCGATGGAGCTTCAAGAATTAGATCCCGTCATATTCTACAGACATTTAAAGAGTCCAGTGAAGTTGAGCTACAGCAAAACGTTAAGCAGCTCGAAAAGGAAAACACAAGACTTAAAAATGAAAACCAATGTCTTCGAAACCGTATGGTTGATGGTAAGTTTTTTTATTTATAGCAAATAATTCCTTACCTTGATAAATGTTATTCTTCAGTAATTTAGATTCCAGAGTAATGTATTATAGTTGATCATACTGAAGTAATCTAGAACCACAATACAGACTCTTAATGTGCACTGTCTAATAGTTTAATAATACTGATTATTAAATAAAGTTTTTCAACATAACTTCATAATCCTACATTAATGACTATATGCATTACATTAGACCTGGTAATTCTTGTATTTTATCTCTTCTATTTTTTTCGTAGCTAATGTTAATGACCCACAAAAAGGTCAGTTTGCCAATAACATAGAGCAAGTCTCTCAAGTATAATTGCAGGCATTGATGGTTTTGTTTTCACTTTGTATTAAATATATTACTAGAAATGATTATCATTTAATACTAAGGTTTTTTTCTCCAGAGATTCCAGACCTTTTGGACAATCTGAAAAAAATTGTAACAAAAGCCACATTTATCAGCAATGAAGACAAAAGTGTGTCACCATCAAGTGGTTCTGACAGCCCCACAGCAAATTGTTCTGAATCTGACAAAGAATCACCAAAACAGGTATAACACTCTTGGTCTACAATATTACAAAGACAAGGTAAAAATATATATATTGAAAACAAATATTGGTTGTAAACAATCTAATGATGCTACATTATCAGTTATATTCATAGTTATAGTTGATAATAAGAATGTAATTGAATTATGGGTGTCACAGATTCACTGACTTTATTATGTCTGTAAATTAATAAACTTAGAATTGAGACATACTGTGGTCTTTAATAACACATTTCTGTAACAAAATCACAGCCTTACTGATAATGTATTCCACTTAACATAATATAAGAATAGTTTGGGGATAAACTTGTTTTTTATTTACCATTGTCTTTTAGGTGGAAATATTCCCAGGCACTGGAGTTTACATTGACAAACTGTCCTGGATCCTTGCAGAGAGGTGCAGCACGAATACGTCATATGCAAGAACCCTGACGGTTGCTGTCTTTGACTTTCCAACATTATTAAAGAGCAATCTTCGTGGTGGTGGCAGCAAGAGAGATCCAACTTCGGAGAAAAAGACACCTCTGGATCGCTTAAAGGTGGAAGCCATATATGGTATGTAAATGCTGTTGTACAAAATTTCTAACTCTCCTTTTTAACTGTATAGAACACAAAGGGTTAGCATTTGAAATGTTCCTTTGGCCTTTGTTTTAGTTTCAGAGACTAGAGTTAATTTATTAATAAATAATAATACCTTACATGTAGCAGCTGGAAAGATCCCAAAGTGCTCTACAGACTCACTTCACCCACCACCCTCTGGGGTGCAGCCATTTTGTACCAGCAGATTACTACACAGCAGTAAAGGTGGAGTCATAACAAATTTGTTAGACCTGATTGAGGGAAGCCTGACTTAGAATTCAGCCACGTCACTCTTTCAACAACACCTTGTAAATCACCTTGGATTAATGCTTCAGACATATTAATACATAATAATAATGAATAGTGCCATGGGATCCTTGACAATATAAACTTTCATGTCTCATTTAAATTTGACTTTTGAGCAAATACTTCACATTTCAGTCCAGTTGTGCCACATCAATGTAATGCTTAAGCAAGGTATTAATGGAGAAAAGACTGCCTTTGCATAGCTGCTTCGCCAAGTACAGATTTTACTATGAACTAGTGTAAGACAAGTTTAAGAGCATACACCAAAACGTTTAAATACACCCACACACAAAAATGTTGATTTACTGTGGCAATATGTAACTAATGAACCCTTCTCAAAGATATGTGGTATGTTTATTAAAAGATTTTTATATATCTATGTGCAAGTCATTAAATCTATGTGATACATGTTTTTTAGGGGCTACCTTGAAAAAATTGCCCAGTACCCCAAAGAGTGTAATTGGTGGTGCAATTAACAGCAAGATAAATGAACTACGACACAGAATGAAACCAGAGTGAAGATTTGAAGAACCAGATCTGTATTTTTTGTTTTGTTTTCAACAGGGTTGGGGTCAATTCCAATTCAATTTTTAATTCCCTTTTCAATTCAATTCCAATAAAGAATATTCTGTGAATGCAAAAAGTAATTGCAATTTTGAATTGATTTGTAGGAGGAATTGGAATTGAAAAACAGGAATTGACCCCAACCATGGTTTTCAGTGAGTGTTGTACAAATTGATAGGTCAGGGTTTCTGTAAAAACTTAATAGAGGCCAGCAGGCGTGCACGATCTGGGAAAAACTGCTCCACTACAACAGACCTCTTTCCCTTCGTTTTCTCTAAAAACCTCCTGATATCCTTCACTGCAGCTCTGACTCACCGAGGACGAGGAGGCGAGAGAGGAATCCGTGAAGCCGCCCTCACTGTCACTCCGAGCCGCGATGCTCCAGCGTGTAGCCGGACCTTTCCCCACCAAGCCGCTCGCTACCCCAGCTTCACTACTGTGCCACCACTTCTTTTACTGCCACTATTTACCAACACCGTCCGTGCTCCCTCCCAGCACCTTCTTAGTGCGTTTTTTCCACCCGGCGCCTCGGCTTGTACCGCCGAGCCTGGCCCTGCCTCCTCCTCGGCTACACCCTGTGTGTCTGTCCGCCCGTCTGCTGGCTGCTGAGGTTGTTCCTCGTCACTAACCAGCGCCCCGTGCACCGCCTCAACACCATCTCCCCCCGGCGTCTCGGTCGTCACTATCCCCCGCTGCCTCGACCCCGTCCCCCAGCTGTGCGTCATCGCCTCCGGGCAGCTCTTCCCCCGTCACGGCATCAGTGGTACCATCGGTCCGACCGGCGACTGTCTCCTCCGCCGGGGCTCGATCTCTGTCTGCCCGCTGCATCTGTGGCTGCGGGCCGGTGTCTCTATTCCTCCCCGCGTCGCCCCGCTCCTTCTCCCGCTCCCTGTCCTGTTCGGGACAGTTCCTCACGACATGCCCCTCGCTCCCACACCTGAAACACTTCATGGACTCCGAAGTAGCGAACACGACGTAGTCGGTATTGTCGATCTTAAATTTAAAAATGACATTAAGATCCTCATTGATGTTATTGAGGATCATATACAGCTGCCTTCGGAAGGACACGACGTGTTTCAGTTGCGGGGCTTTGCAGCCCAGCGGGACCCTCTTAATGCCGGACATCAGCTGCCCGAGCCGGTGCGGATGAACGGAGGGACGTTAGACAGCGTTACCTTCCGGGCAGGAGCAGCGAGCGGCAACACCGGGGTGAAAGTGTCGTCTAACACTGTGCCATTAGCCACTAGCTGATTGAGCAGATCAGTGGTTTTTAAGAAGATAACAATGGCAGCAGACTTGATATTTTCACACCCTGCTACCTCCCCAACCGCTAACACACACTGCTCTAGGGGGCAGAACTGCACCGGAGCGATCTTGACTCCATGGCGTCGGGTCAGTTTTTCAAAAGACGCATTCAGGGGGTCCGACCCCCCGACCCGGGAAGAACTACCGGTACTCCCCCCTCCCCTCCCCTGTTCCCCCACAATAAGAAAAGCACTGAAAACAGAAGACAAAATAAACAAACTGAAAAAAGTAAAGCAACAAAAAAACGCAGCCAAAGGACAGAGCTCTCAGCAGCACTCCCGCTCACTGCAGACCCCTCCCACACACTCCCAGCTGAGAGAGAGAGAGAGAGAGAGAGAGAGAGTTAGTGTCTGTCTGTCTCTCTCTCTCTCTCTCTGTAGATGCATCATAGGGAACATATGTAACAATCTCTCTTTTTGTTTACCAAAAATGAGAATGAACGTATTTCAAGTGGGTGTTGCCTTGGTTGGAAACGTTTTAAGATTATTTATGAAGTGTAAAGTGGATTTGTCTCAGTTCTCCGTAGTTTTCAATGTATGTGCCATTCAGTAGCGTTCATGTTACAGATGTGCCCTATGCAGTGGTAGGGTCAATAAAATGTCAGTAAAACTTTATTTTAGCAATTATGGAGGGGAAGAACTGCAAATAGCGGGTCCCCACTAATTATCTAACTTACCAACAACGTTTCAAATTAGGTCTTGCGAAGCTGCCAAATAATGCTGTATAATCGTATGTGTCTTCATACACCGGCTGCTATAGTCTGATAGCTTTGATTATATATACATATTTTCTCGTGAACCACAAATGCTATTTGCTTGATTTTTACAGAGTATGTTATAAATACCATTGTTATGAAGCCTGACAAATTGTATGCTGTAATTATGAATATTTTCAAATCATTTGTTTGTTTTTCCTAACATGTTACAAATGTTCCCTATGTGAAAGATGCATTATATCTTAATAACGTCTAAACAATTAAAGATATACAGATTATTATTTTCGGTAAAGTTATAACACATTGCTATTAACTATGTGTGTCAGTAAAAGTTTAAAAAATCCTAATAATTTTTTATTGATCCTGCAAAATAGGTGTTTAGGGAACATTTGTAACATTAGGGTTACGATTTGCCATAGACGCGGAATGAGTTTGATTGTGATGTTAAATGGGGTTTAAAGACGCAGTCGCCTCGGTGCTGATTACTATTGCTGTGTTTCTCCACTTCTACTCCATGCTTGGGAACGCCCACATCCAGTGACGTCAAAACCGGTGGAAAAGCGGGCCGGTTCAAAAAAGATCAGCTGGATCCCAGGCCGAGCAGCAGCTCCGGCTCCAGCACCGGCACCATGTCGCTGGAAAAGCGCTAAGTGAGCTCACAGTGAGCTCAGTGTAATGTCTGCTCTGGTGAGCTCACAGTGTGACCTAGTCGTGAGTTCACGTCTTCACTGGGTAGTCCTTGACAACTTAATTGACTTAATTCTTGGGCTTAATTGGTCAAAATGACCATTGGTTGAAGGTACTCAGGGACTGATGTGTAGAGAGACTTATTAAACCTGCAGGATTGTGGTTTTCCCAGAACAGAATTAACCAGTGTAGCGTTATGTTGGGTGTATTCTGATAAGAGCATTTTAGCTCTGAGCTGAAGCACTGATCTAAAGAAGACCTCTCCCCCCCAAATTTATCAGATTTCCTTAACTCATCAGCATGTGAACTGGTTTACATCAAAGTGACAGTCTTGGGAGGATGGCACCGAGAATGGGCCAAATAGCTTGGAATCCCTGCTGTGAGATGTCTGGGGAAGGGGGCCTGTAGGAAATAAAAACTCTTTGAAATGGACGAGAGCCGAAATCCCGACACAGAGCTACGAACCCGTGCCAACCGGCATTTCCAAAAGATGGCATGGATTGACATCAGTCATAAATCAAGCCCCCCTCCAATAGGACACTGGGCGCTGAAACCGAAATCCAATCTCACAAACTAAAGAACCAATCACCTATTGATCTGACAGGCCTATAAAGGATAACGCACGGCATCTCTATCTCTCTCTCACCTAAACCAGTAACTCGCTGCCACAGCTGAACTTGTATCTCTGTTGCCAGAACCGGAACCAGAAACCAACTAAGTCTTTGCCAGCAACAGAAGGGTTAAACTGGGAGAAGGAGATTGAGCCGTACAAAGAAATCTTTTAAAGGACTTTATTAAATAAAGAACTTTACAGACTGCACATGCCCACCTGTGCCCAGCCATCCAGCTGGACAATTGACTAAGTCGACTGAATACGAAAGTCATTTAAATAGCTATTTGAGTCTTAAGAAACTTGACCCTTGGAACGAACAGGGCCCTGCTTTCCTCAAAGACTTTGTCTTCAAGTTTGTGGTTAAAATACTTAATTTAATCCCTGTATTGTATGGAATAATAATAACAACTGTAAAACATAAGAGAAGGGCCTAATAATAAACACAATACACAATAGACTAGAACCCTTAGAATATAATAATACGAACATCTTCATGATTAGTATGATTGTACTTTGGATAATATATTAATGCAAGTTGATAACATATTTTACAGAAAATGGGTTTTAGGAATTGTGACCAAAAAACTAAAATAATTGCTTCAGGGACCACTGCTCCTTTTATCAAGACCAATGTATAGCCCACTTTTCTTTTAAATTATGTTTAAAACAAAATTGAAGAAGCAGTGGTTAGTTCTGAATCAAACATATTGACCCCCTCACTCAATCTGTAAGTCCTGCAGCAAACATTGGAATATGCATAGATATTTGCACAGACTGGTATAAATGTCCCTTATAACTAACCAAATGCCATTTTTGTTGTTTGAAAAGTGCCCAACATCTTACCAGTATGTCCTTTTAGTATGTCACAAAGGTTCCCTAAGGCACAGAAACTTAGAATACAGAGCAAACACAAGTTTCAACCATTGAAATACTTACTAATTTGATTGTTTCACGGACATCAATATCTGGACAATCATAAATATCAAGACTGGCCGTTTCTGGTGCACCTCCAAGCAGCACATGGATCATTGCAGGACTTCCGATATGGAGGGAATTAAGTGGTCAGGTTCTCCTTCAAATAACAATGTTTTATCAGTGATTCCTGAGAAGGGAGGAAATCAAATAAGAATACACATCAAATCACATATATATATATATACAGTGAGGGAAAAAAGTATTTGATCCCCTGCTGATTTAGTATGTTTGCCCACTCACAAAGAAATGATCAGTCTATAATTGTAATGGTAGGTGTATTTTAACAGTGAGAGACAGAATAACAACAAAAAAATCAAGAAAAACGCATTTCAAAAAAGTTATACATTGATTTGCATGTTAATGAGGGAAATAAGTATTTGACCCCTTCGACTTAGTACTTGGTGGCAAAACCCTTGTTGGCAATCACAGAGGTCAGACGTTTCTTGTAGTTGGCCACCAGGTTTGCACACATCTCGGGAGGGATTTTGTCCCACTCCTCTTTGCAGATCCTCTCCAAGTCATTAAGGTTTCGAGGCTGACGTTTGGCAACTCGAACCTTCAGCTCCCTCCACAGATTTTCTATGGGATTAAGGTCTGGAGACTGGCTCTCACCCAAGATTTGACGCTACATGGCCCCGTCAATCGTCCCTTTGATGTGGTGCAGTTGTCCTGTCCCCTTAGCAGAAAAACACCCCCAAAGCATAATGTTTCCACCTCCATGTTTGACGGTGGGGATGGTGTTCTTGGGGTCATAGGCAGCATTCCTCCTCCTCCAAACACGGCGAGTTGAGTTGATGCCAAAGAGCTCGATTTTGATCTCATCTGACCACAACACTTTCACCCAGTTCTCCTCTGAATCATTCAGATGTTCATTGGCAAACTTCAGACGGGCCTCTACATGTGCTTTCTTGAGCAGGGGGACCTTGCAGGCGCTGCAGGATTTCAGTCCTTCACTGCATAGTGTTACTAATTGTTTTCTTGGTGACTATGGTCCAAGCTGCCTTGAGATCATTAACAAGATCCTCCCATGTAGTTCTGGGCTGATTCCTCACCGTTCTCATGATCACTGAAACTCCACGAGGTGAGATCTTGCATGGAGCTCCAGACCGAGGGAGACTGACAGTTATTTTGTGTTTCTTCCATTTGCGAATAATCGCACCAACTGTTGTCACCTTCTCACCAAGCTGCTTGGTGATGGTCTTGTAGCCCATTCCAGCCTTGTGTAGGTCTACAATCTTGTCCCTGACATCCTTGGACAGCTCTTTGGCCATGGTGGAGAGTTTGGAATCTGATTGATTGATTGCTTCTGTGGACAGGTGTCTTTTATACAGGTAATGAGCTGAGATTAGGAGCACTCTCTTAAAGGGAGTGCTCCTAATCTCAGCTCGTTACCTGTATAAAAGGGGACAATATTAGGTATAGATATCCTTAGAGAAGCCGGCGCACTAGTGGATGCTAATAATAATTGCATAATATGGACCAATACACACGGGAATAAAAAGAATACACAAAGATACGCAACAAATTGTGCTAGTATCTCACTCACACCGTCAACACCTCATATATGGCCAGACACACCACTTGGACACGTATGTCAGGAATTTCCTGATGTTTGGGCAACACATAAACTAGATTGTGGTCTGGCACAAATTGAACCTATAGTAATCCCAGGTCCAGTACACAAAGCACATAAACAGTATCCTATTAAACCAGAAGCTTTTACAGCAGTTCAGACAATTATTCAAACATTGCAAAATGAAGGAATAATACGCGAAACGCATTCAACCACTAATTCTCCAATCTGGCCAGTGGCAAAACCAGACGGCTCATGGTGACTCACAATTGATTACACACAATTGAATAAAGTTACACCCCGGTTACACCCGATTGTAGCCAATCCCAACACTATATTAAATGATTTGAAACCTGAACACTCTATTTTTACCGTCCTGGATATTAGCAATGGATTTTGGAGCCTGCCACTCCACTCTGATTCCCAAGATAAATTTGCGTTTACTGTATGTGACAAACAGTACACATGGACTAGAGTGCCACAGGGATTTCACAACAGTCCGACACTCTTTCACCAGGCAATGGCCAAGACCTTAGAAGGAATGGATCTGACACCCTGGAATAGTTTAATCATCCAGTACGTGGATGATCTTTTGATTGCGTCTCCTGATGAGTCCTCGGTGTCTTACAAAAGGCAGGATTTAAAGCAAGCCCTAAGAAAGCACAAATAGGCTTAACTAAGGTTCAATATCTCGGACACAACATTTCACAAGGACAAAAATCTATGACGCATAATAGGCAAGAAGCCATTCTAAATATGCCAAAACCACATAATGTTAGGGCTGTGCGTAAAGTTATGGGGCTCCTTAATGATTGCCGCACTTTCATCCCTAATTTCACACAAGCCACAGGTCCGATACAGGCGTTAATCAAAGGGAGCCCGGCTCCCTTGGACCCCATAGACTGGGGACATGAACAGGAAATAGCCTATCGTGTAATAAAACAGGCTCTCAGCAATGCCCCCGCCCTCGGGTTACCAGATCATACTAAACCATTTCACCTCTACTGTTCCCAAGATGGGATCTATTATACAGCAGTTCCGACACGTCCCGTCGCCTATTACTCCACAAAGCAACCTACGGTAGCAGCAGGCATGCATCGCTGTATGGCAGCAGTAGACTGCGCCTCTTGGGCAGTGCAGGCATGCGATTCGATTGTAATGAACACACAGTTGATTCTGCACACAGGACACACGTTAGTTGAATTATTACACACCGGCAAATTGCGTTCAGTCTCCGATAGTAGACGAGCTAGATGGGAAGCTGTTTTGCTCCCCAGAGATAAATCCATACAAATAATAAAAGACACACGAGTAAACCCAGCAGATGGGATGTTAGGGGAGGGAGAAGAGCATACATGCTCTGAGCTGGTTCTCCAGGAGGACCACAGTCGCTTCCTAGAAAACCCCCTCACAGACCCTGACTTGGAACTATATGTTGATGGATCCAGGAAAATAAAAGATGGAATTCCCCACACTGGGTGGGCGGTGGTATTGGATGATAGCACCGTCGTAAAAACAGGATCCCTGCCAGGACACTGTTCAGCCCAAGTGGCAGAACTCGTGGCGCTGACTGAGTCATTAAAAATAGCGAAAGACATTAAAGTTAACATTTTCACTGACAGTCACTATGCATTTGGAGTAGTACACGACTATATGGCAACCTGGGAACGTAGAGGGTTTATAACAACAGCAGGAGAAGTAATCAAAAATTATGAGTATGTCCTTAGTTGAATCATGGACAGATAACAAATGTATCCAAATGACACGCACCTATGCAAATGCCCTTAATAAAACAAAATGTTGGGTTTGTTCCCACATTCCACACGACACTAAGAAAGGGGTTCCAATGATCCCCATTCCAATTCCAGGATTTTCTGATTATTCACAACTTAGAGTTGCCTCTAATGTACGGTATGCATATGATTATGCCTTAGGCATCACAGGAGAATGGTACTTTAGACCGAAGATGGATCAGAATAATCAAAGCAACTACAAAGATACACCAGTCCTCCGGAGGAAAAACCCTCTGGGGATGGCTTGCTGATACCTTTGGTAATCTGGGTATGATTGTGTTACATGGATTGATATCGGTAGTTACTATTCTGCTATGTCTGTATGTTTCTTTTTTATGTCTTAAATACACTGTTCAAAGAGCATCTCAACAACTTTGTAAACCTCATAATGTATCTACTATGGTTACAGCTGCAATTAAAACACCCTCGTTGGCAGACTTTCTCTAAATTTCTACTAAACGACACCGTCCCTCACTCGGGAGGAGCAAAACTCACACACCCATTGACACAAATCTTATTCTATCCCCTTGGTTCTGGAGGCTCCATGTGACTGAGGACAAATGGATTTAGTATCAAAGGCAATAAACCTCATGACTCAAGGAAAACCAAAGGATGCATTGGAAAGATACTATTACAAAGGTCACTCTGCTCCATGAGACACCTTCAGGACATTCTGTACATTCACATTTAGGGACACACACTTATCGCTCTCCCAGACAGCAGGGACACCCTTACACTCGCCGTACACACATATACACCCCACGGGGAAGGGTTGGGATGAAGGAGCTGAAAACACAGCGTCAAATCTTCCTAACCCCTAAGGGGATTTGCTTGTAACTGACAAACATAACTTTTTGGCTTCTTTCTGCTTTGCTCTATTGCCAAACAGCAGAGAATGAAGACTCTGTATAGGAAGTTGAAGAAAGTGTTTTGTGATAACTATATAATGTTTTATATTAATACTAGCATTAGAAGTAGTTTGTATACAGACTGAGCAGATTAGATTTAGCAGCACAAGTAAAGGGTCAACAAGGTTGGTTTGTTAGAAACTCCTGTCAGTAATGAAAGATCACACAGTGCCGAAATAGCCTACAGATGTCTGCTGAGAATTTGTTTATGACTTAATCGTTTCTCCAGATAGGCAGGAATTGTTTCTGTTAACGAGCGATTGACACTAGGTAAATGACGACCGTGGGATCGCATCTTCCTAGTGCACATCAAAGACGGACATCTGCTTTGGATCCATCACCTCTTCACGGGAGGACAGATCATAAAACGGACCCGGACCTGTATCTTCTGATTGGATGAACGGCCATAAGATGTTACGTCATTTTCCTATAAAGCTGCACTCATGTTGGTAAACATTAAGTTCTCACTGAAGGAATTATTCCTGACGTGGGGCTTCCGAGCGGCTCGATTAAAGTTCTATTTGCTTTATCTCCACGATTTCTCCACTTATTTCCCACACGGTTCTACACCATATAATCACAGTTTAAACGATATTAAATCAAATCGCAGCCAATCAGCTTTTCTTCATTTTGAAATCATTTAATGAGAGCATTACATTTATTTTGGTAAGACTAAATTAGAATGCATATTTCCTGTAACCAACTAAACACATTTATACATTTTGCTACAAGTAAGACTTTAAAAATAGATCATGTAGTACTGTATACCCGCTGCTACAGCCATCACTGTGATTCTCTCTCCGTCACAAAAGAGGCACGTCATCAGGGGCCCAGTTGATAAGGACAGTACAGGAACCTAAAACATGCACTGCAGCAGTCACATGATTCACAGCAAAAAAAATGTTACAATACAGCTTCATGTGAAACCCTCAAAACCCAGCACAGAAGACTGGTGAATAATCATGTACTGGCACTAGGAAACACATGAAAACAAAAAACAATAGGCTCGTACCTTATCCATATTAAGATCTCTTTGTAGTGGCCTTACATAGATCATGGCAGAGCCAATGTGGATTTCTGGGTCCCTTCAATATTTCATGAGTACCCCTCATCAGGGCAAGGAATAACATCCAAGATCCTGAAATCTTCATGAGTTCAAATCCAGCCTCTCACCCAGTTTAGGATACGATTCCAAGAACTGATTTCTGAATCCTTCACAACTGCGCTCACATCCTGACATGAAATACAACTCAAATGTGAATCTAATGAACATCTTACTCACTAATAGACAACCTTGGATTCACAATAGGTTTCTATTCTTTTCATTTGTATAGCATGTGCACGTAGAACAAGCGAATGGATCACAAACGGGCAAATATTCCCGATCTGAATTCCACACATTTCATTAGGAGAGGCATCTGAAAGGATTTGGGGAGCTTTCAAATTGTAATAGTTGATGATATTTCAGTAGCACAGGACAGTGCTTTAATAAAACGTCTAAAATATCCAAGGTACATATAACATTACATGTCACTCATATAGCTGTCTTGTTTTCCCAATGTTTCTTGTGCTGTGCAGTATATGTACAACTAAATAACACTTTATAAGATCTGTCTTCTAGTTGTTTTACGGTGCTGCTCCGGTGGCGCTGCGGGTTAAACGCCCAGAGCATCAGAGCGGCGGCGTCAGAGCAGCACTGGGCCCCCAAACAGCGCGGCTCGAAACCTACATAGAGCCAAACATTTTAACCTTTTGACTTGTCCATTATAACCCCAATTAAATCATTAATATCATATAGAACTCTTTTAATAATCATTATTGTAATCATCGCTTCACTGCACCGGCTCTTTTCATGCTGTATTACAGCAGTGCTCTGTTCACACAATCTCTCTCTCTCTCTCTCTCAATTCAATTCAATTCAATTCAAGGGTGCTTTATTAGCATGACAAACAGTTTCGTAGTGTTGCCAAAGCAGTTAATATTATATACATAAATTGAAAAATAATAAAAGGTAAGAAAAATAATGTATAAATAAAATCTTAATAGACATGTACATTTACTTTATTTATACTTAACAAGTTTACAGCTGGTGCTCCTGTATGTTTTCACAGTGAGCCCCTCAGGCTGTGGCAGGCGGCTACATATTGGGCGGCCAGGGGGGCAGTGTGTCCCTCCCCCAGGAGGATAGCTATTTGTTTTTCATGTATCAATTCAGAAAATGATTTTACAATATTTATGAATTTATTAAAGAATGTGTCCCTTATTTTGGCATATTTATTGCAGTGGAGGAGGAAGTGCATCTCTGTCTGGACCTCTCCTGTCTCGCAGTGACCACAGCGCCGCTCCTCTCTGGGCAGCCAGCTCTGCCTGTGTCGGCCTGTCTCTATGGCCAGGCTGTGGTCACTGAGCCTGTACTTGGTCAGGATGCGTCTCTGCTTCGTATCTCTGACAGTGAAGAGATACTCTGTCAGGGTGTTTTCTCTGTTTAGGGCCCGATAGCAATCCAGTTTACTTTGGGAATTTGGTTTCATTGTTCCAATGTTCCAGATAGGAGGTTTTGATTATCTTTATGATTTGGTTGACTCTAATTGGGGGCAGGTAAGCAGTGCTGACCTGAAGCTGGTCTCTGTTCGCAGTATTAGCGGGGGTCAGTGCCGTGAGCTTCAGGGCCAGCTGACTCAGGGGACTCTTTTCAGGGCTGAACTCTTGGGTTTGGAGGACCTTGTACTGCAGTGAGTCTGACTCACTTTTCTTCAGGTGCACCAGAATTGCAGTGCTCTTTTCTTTATATTAATGAGAGTTGGGTAGCGGCCTTATTCTGCCCTGCATGCGTGGTTTGGTGTGTTCTTCTTCTGATTGTGTAGAAAGCTCTTCTTGTTTTGTCTTTGAGTGCCTTCACTGCCAGGTTAAAGTCAGGGGTGCTGAGGACCATGTTGAACAATTTAAGCTCAGCCTCCTGCAGTTGTGCGCTGCTGTGTTTGAGCATCTCAGTGCTGATGCTGTCCGGGATGCAGGCTTTTCTGGGTGGAAGTGCCTGGAGCTTTTTAGATATTTCCTGTAGGGTGATTGGAGCATCAGTTGGGTTTTGATTATTTTTAATTGATTGTTCGAGTAATTTCAGTTTTTCCCTGGGTTCAATTTGTTTGTGTGTCAGATCATTTTGTTGGATATCTTTATAAAGCTTTTCAAAGTATTTTTTCCAAATGGTTCCATTTTGTATTGCCAATTCTTGTTGTTTTGTTGAATTTAAATTGTTCCACATTTCCCAGAACTGGATGTTTTTGATTGGATAGGTGCCTTAAATTTGTTCGTATTGATTTACACTCATCATCAAACCATGTCTGTGTGTGTGTGTGATTCTGGTTTATCTTTTTCTTTGTCTTTTTAAGATTTGCCATTGTGGCTGCAATTTGAAATATTTGATTGATATCATTTATGGCCAGATTTAGTCCTGAGATGTCAGGCTGATACTGTGAGGTGAGGAAAGAGTTGATGATGTTGGTTATTTCTGTAGAACTGATTGCTTTGTTAAATTCCTCTGTGCTGTTTGGAGCCCATCTGTATGTTTAATTAAGGTTGTACAGCTTACCGGGCTGTGTCTGTGTGTTGCTGGCCTGACTTCTGCTTTTCAGAATCGATTTGCAATGGTCATTTTGACCAATTAAGCCCAAGAATTGAGTCAATTAAGTTGTCAAGGACTACCCAGTGAAGACGTGAACTCACGACTAGGTCACACTGTGAGCTCACCAGAGCAGACATTACACTGAGCTCACTGTGAGCTCACTTAGCGCTTTTCCAGCCACATGGTGCCGGTGCTGGAGCCGGAGCTGCTGCTCGGCCTGGGATCCAGCTGATCTTTTTTGAACCGGCCCGCTTTTCCACCGGTTTTGACGTCACTGGATGTGGGCGTTCCCAAGCATGGAGTAGAAGTGGAGAAACACAGCAATAGTAATCAGCACCGAGGCGACTGCGTCTTTAAACCCCATTTAACATCACAATCAAACTCATTCCGCGTCTATGGCAAATCGTAACCCTAATGTTACAAATGTTCCCTAAATATGTGTTTTGCAGAATACACAAGCAAACGTTATGGAATATCAGCATTTTATCGACACACATGATAGAACTTATTGTTCTTTAACATTGATGAGAATAATTAACATGAATAAACTTACTGCTGAAGATGTAACCCTTACCCAGTGGCTAACCCTAACTATGTTACAAATGTTCCCTAAACACTTATTTTGCAGGATCAATAAAAAATTGTTAGGATTTTTTAAACTTTTACTGACACACATAGTTAATAGCAATGTGTTATAACTTTACCGAAAATAATAATCTGTATATCTTTAATTGTTTAGACGTTATTAAGATATAATGCATCTTTCACATAGGGAACATTTGTAACATGTTAGGAAAAACAAACAAATGATTTGAAAATATTCATAATCATACAATTTGTCAGGCTTCATAAGAATGGTATTTATAACATACTCTGTAAAAATCAAGCAAATAGCATTTGTGGTTCACGAGAATATATATATATATATATATATATATATATATATATAATCAAAGCTATCAGACTATAGCAGCCGGTGTATGAAGACACATACGATTATACAGCATTATTTGGCAGCTTCGCAAGACCTAATTTGAAACGTTGTTGGTAAGTTAGATAATTAGTGGGGACCCTCTATTTGCAGTTCTTCCCCTCCATAATTGCTAAAATAAAGTTTTACTGACATTTTATTGACCCTACCACTGCATAGGGCACATCTGTAACATGAACGCTACTGAATGGCACATACATTGAAAACTACGGAGAACTGAGACAAATCCACTTTACACTTCGTAAATAATCTTAAAACGTTTCCAACCAAGGCAACACCCACTTGAAATACGTTCACTCTCATTTTTGGTAAACAAAAAGAGAGACTGTTACATATGTTCCCTATGATGCATCTACAGAGAGAGAGAGAGAGAGACAGAGAGAGAGAGAGAGGTGCTAAGGCACATTTGTAACATAAATTAGGGAACATTTGAAACATGCTTAGGGAACATTCATAAGAACATAAGAACATAAGAACATAAGAAAGTTTACAAACGAGAGGAGGCCATTCGACCCATCATGCTCGTTTGGTGTCCATTAATATCTAAGTGATCCATGGATCCTATCCAGTCTATTTTTAAATGTTCCCAAACTTTCAGCTTCTACCACTTTCCATCTTGAATGCCTTGAAGCCCAATTTCCATTTGTGTCCCCTGGTTCGTGTGTCCCTGCTGATCTGGAAAAGCTCCTCTGGTTTGAGGAACCTTTCATGATTTTGAAGACTTGGATCAAGTCCCCACGTAATCTCCTCTGTTCCAGGGTGAAAAGGTTCAGTTCCCTCAGTCTCTCCGAGTAGGACTTTCCCTTCAGACCTGGAATAAGTCTGGTTGCTCTCCTCTGAACTGCCTCTAAAGCAGCAATATCCTTCTTGAAGTGTGGTGCCCAGAACTGTACACAGTATTCCAGATGAGGTCTAGCGCATTGTACAGTCTTAACATTACTTCCCTTGTTTTAAATTCTACACTTTTGACGATATACCCTAGCATTCTGTATGCCTTTTGTATTGCTTCCCCACATTGTTTGGATGGAGAAAGTGAATCCACATAGATTCCTAGGTCTTTCTCATGCATTACTTCATCTAGATCTGTACCTCCCATAGTGTAATTATAGTGGACATTTTTGTTTCCTGCATGTATTACCTTGCACTTGTCCACATTGAATTTCATTTGCCAGGTGTCAGCCCACAACTGAATTTATCTAAGTTCCTCTGAATAGCATGTGCTGCCAAGATTGTATCTGCTAAGCCACCTATTTTAGTATCATCTGCAAATTTGACAAGGTTGCTAAGTATCCCAGAGTCCAGATCATTAATATAGATTAGAAAAAGCAAAGGCCCTAGTACTGATCCCTGTGGAACTCCACTAACAACCTCACTCCAGTTAGAAGTGACTCCTCTAATCTGTTTCCTATACATCAACCAGTTCATAATCCATCTACTTACATGACCCTGAATGCCTACAGCTTCCAATTTGAGGATCAGTCTTTGGTGTGGAACCTTATCAAAAGCTTTTTGGAAATCTAAGTATATCATATCATATGCTTTCACGTGATCTACAGCTGCAGTTGCATGTTCAAAAAAATTTATTAAGTTAGTAAGACATGATCTGCCTCGTCTAAACCCATGTTGACTATCTCCAAGAATATGTTTTTCATTGAGATGCTCCTCTATTTTCTCCACTTTCTTGTGGATTGGTATGAAATTTGCTGTCTTCCAGTCAGTGGGAACATCCCCTGTTCTAAGTGTCATTTGGAATAATCGAGTTAGCGGCCTATACATAATTTCCCTCATTTCTTTAAGTACTGTTGGAAATATCCCATCTGGCCCAGGTGATTTGTTTGATTTTAATTCTGCTAGTCCCTTTAGTACCTCCTCCTTATTTATCCTCATCTCTCTTAGGGTTTGACTGGACTGATTGTCAACCTGTGGCATGTCATCTGTTTTTTCTTTTGTAAAAACCTCTGTGAAATACTCATTTAGAATATTTTCCACATCTTGTTCGTTTTCCAAGATACCTCCATTTTTGCCCTTTATCTGTTTCACCTCCTCCTTAATTGACCGCTTGCTGTTGTAATTTTGAAAAAAGCTCATTGCATTGGTTGTAGCTCCAAGAGCTATGTTTCTTTCTATTTCCCTCTTTGCTTTCCTGATCCCTTTCTTAAGATCTCTTTGCAGCTCAACATATTCTATGTATTTTGTTTCATCACCATCCCTTTTGTATGTGCTATACAACATTTTCTTCCTCTTTATATTTTTTTGCATGCCTCTGGTTTGTATGTATGTATGTATGTATGTATGTATGTGTGGAAGGAAAGTTAGAAATTCTTTTCTCACAACTGTTTTTCTTTCTTGTATACTTAAGAAAGATAAGGTCAAGCTAGAAGGTCAGGACAATGTCAAACAGAATGACCTATGTGCCTGTTCCCTAATACCATGTGTAGACCTATGAACTCTGTTCTATAATGATATATGTTCTGCTTAGTTAGCCTTTAAGATAACATAGTAATGACTTTCTAGCATGTATGTATATATATATATATATATGTATGAATGTATGTATGTCCAATTGCTTTGACAATACAAATGAATTGAGAGGGAGAGAGAGAGAGAGAGAGACAGACAGACAGACTGACAAACAGAAAAACAGACACACACACAAACACACACACACACAGAGCCAGCCAGCCCGCCAGCCAGCCAGCCAGCCAGCTCAGCCATGACATCACGAGCCTCTCTCAGCTGACTGCTATGACATCACAGAGCACGTACATTCCGTTGCTTGCCGTCTGTCAACCACTCAGTCACTGCCAGCCAGACTGGCTGGCTGGCTGGATGGGGGGGCTGCTTGCTGCTGCTGCGTACCTTAGCTAGCTTATTTGCTTGACCGGCCTTCCTACTCCTCTGCCCACATGCCCACCTATGCCCGATCTGCTGTTCACCTGGATCACAGCTCCGCCCCAACAAGGCAGATCCTCCCAAAAATGGTACAAACTGATCCACGTTCCCCTCCACGGAAAACTTTAGCCCAAAATAAGGGACACATTCTGTAACAACATAATGGATGCCCACCCAACCTGTGACAAAACTGAGAAAAAAGAAAAACACTCAGTCCTCC
Organism: Amia ocellicauda; assembly: GCF_036373705.1. Taxonomy (NCBI): domain Eukaryota; kingdom Metazoa; phylum Chordata; class Actinopteri; order Amiiformes; family Amiidae; genus Amia; species Amia ocellicauda. The sequence goes on from NC_089859.1 coordinate 42,482,160, forward strand.
TGGGGGAGGGACACACAGTCACCCTGGCTGCCCAATATGTCAGCGCCTACCACAGCCTGAGGGACACAGTGACACACGAGCACCGGCTGTAAATATAATGTAAATACTCGTTTGTAATGCATGTCGTTGTATTTCAAAAAAGGAATCTGGAAATAGTAAACCTATTTTCTTTATTTGTATGTATTAAAGATATTAAAGAATAAAGATTAAAGATCACATTTTATTACATTTTCTTTTTCTGTACTTGATTACATGATTCATAATTCTATTATTCATTTTCCGTGTATATGTCTATATGTATGTATGTGTGTGTGTATATATATATATATATATATATATATATATATATATATATATATATATATATATATATATGTATATGTATGTATGTCCAAATGCTTTGACAATACAAATGAATTGAATTGAGAGGGAGAGAGAGAAATAGAGAGAGAGAGAGAGGAATATGAGCTCCTAAAAACATTTGTTTTTATACATAAGCAGATTTAATTTGTCATTTACAAATGAATATATAGCACTATAAACATACACAGAAGACATGGAATAGAAATTCAGAAGAAAAAGTATTCAAAAAATAATAATTTTAAGAAAAACACAAAAAGAAGAAAGCAGAGAGACAGTTCTGGAAGAAAATTGAGAAAAGAAAAGCTGAAGACAAGAATTGGAGGTAAGACCTTTCACCTATAGAGACAAATTATTAAACAAAACAATATATATTAATAAAATAAATAAGCATTCTCAGTAGTTGACTCAGCCAATGAAAATGCAGAGCTCCAATTTGAATAGAGTGACAGTAGGAGAGAGCCCAACTGCCACTGAGACTGATACAAATCTATCGAACAGCAGTCTGACTGCAGAGCTGCCTTTTGAAATCCGATACCCTGAAGACATTCGCTCTGCACAGGCTAAGAAGGACTACAAACAAGCTGTGATGAGAGCATCTCCTGAGACCCTCATCCTAGACTACACCGGTAAAGGAGAAAACAGGGTCAAGAACAATCTACTGTTCTACAGCGCCTTTCACAAAACCCTGTGCCAGACATACCCCAATAACAACAAGAGGGGCATTAGCAGAGGCAGGCAGATCTCAGTGCTGGTAGAGAAAGACACAGACAGTGTGATGCTCACTTTTAATGTATACCACAACGGGACCATCATGGTGCAGGGCAGCGAGAGTAGCCTGGACCAATTATCTCTCGGCTTCCACACCTCAAAGCAGCAGACTGAGGTAGAGAAACGTGCCAGAGCCAGCCACCCTGCAGTCTGCCCCCAGCCTCACGGAGCCAGACAGTGCCCCATCTCCCACAGACTGCCCCCCTGTCTCCCCAAAACTCTCCAGCAACATTAAAACACTTAAGGAATGCCTATCAGTGCTGGAGCTGGAGTTTGCGGAGTTCAGGGACTAAAGATGCAGCACAAGGCTGAGATCCATGAGCTGAGAGCAGCAGTGAGAGACCTGGAGGAGCAGAGACAAACCCTGAGGACGGAGCTGCGCAGAGCGAGGGAGGAGCTGACCAGGACACCCCAGCACAGCCAGCTAAGGAGCCTGCAGAGCCAGCTGGAGGAGCTAAGAGAGGAGCTACACATCACTGGAGCACAGAGACTGCACTGCACTGAACCCACAACACCTCCAACCCCTGACACCTCCAACACTGATGCACCCACTGATCCACCCACACTCCCCACCACTCCTGACACCCCCACTATCACCAGACCTGCCACTAATACACAAACCCCTGAAACGCCACTCCCCCAAAACACACCCGCTGCCCCCACCACTCCCGACGCAAACCCGGAGTGGCAGGTCAACACAGAGGTGGTCATTCTGAGCGACTCCAATGGGAAGTTCCTGGATGAGAGGCGCCTCTTCCCTGGGTGAAAAGTGAAAAAGCTTTGGTGCCCGACAGCACAGAGAGCCCTGGAGCTGCTCTCCAAGAGGAGGCTGTGCCAGGTCAAACACATCCTCATCCACACCGGCACTAACGACCTGAGTGCCCGCAGGGGCGATGTGGCCTCAGCCCTGAGACAGGTGGCAACGAAAGCCACAGAGGAATTCCCAACTGCCAAAATCACCATCTCCACACTGCTGCCCCGCACAGACGTGCCCCTGCACATCATCCAGGCCATCAACGCAGAAGTGTCCCGAAGATGTGCCCTCCTCCCCAACGTACACCTGGCACACCACTGAGACATCCAGCCACATCACCTGTATGACCACGTCCACCTCAACAAGACGGGTGTGAGGATCTTCGCAAAGGTCCTCAAGGACACAACCCTGGGCCGAAACCCCACACATCCCCACCCCATATCTTGTTCATTTTCCAAAATACTTCAATTTTTGCCCTCTATCTGTTTCACTTCATCCTTTATTGACCTCTTGCTGTTGTAGTATTGAAAAAAGCTCTTTGCATTCGTTATAGAGCTATGTTTCTTTCTATTTCCCTCTTTGCTTTCCTGATCCCTTTCTTAAGATCTATTTGCAGTTCACCATATTCTTTGTATTTTGTTTAGTCTCTATCCCTTTTGTATGCGCTATACCACATTTTCTCTCTCTTCAAATTTTTTTGCATACTTCCATTAAACCATTTTGGCCAATGTTTTTTGGTCCTCAATTTGCTAAGTTTTGGTATAAATTTCTCCTGAGCCTCAAGTAGTATATTCTTAAATATACCCATCCATTTTCAACTGAATCTGATCCAGTGTGCTCCAGTCTACCTCTTCCAAGTGTCGCCTCATACCTTCAAGGTTTGCTTTTCTAAAATTGTAGACCATTGCTTTAGACTTGGGCCTTGTTTCTAGAAAGAATGCCTCAAAGATGACCATATTGTGATCACAGTTTGCTATTGATTCTATAACTAATGTCCCTCTGACTCTATCTAACATCTCGGTTATTTGAAGGGAAATCTGTCAAGGTCACTGTTAAGGTACAACGCTTCAGTTGAAGCAGCCCTTCGGATCCCAGTGAATCGGGCAGTCAGGCCAGTCAGCGTTTCAGCTACAGGGGAGACTTTTCAGCAGGAGACGAGCGCTCGGGAAGAAAAATGCACAGACACAGAAGTAGTCCGTTCGTTTATCTTCAGTTTATTTAAAGTTTCACACAGCCTTTATACAGTCTAACAAACATCTTCAGTGATAGTTACGGGGCAGTCCCGATATGTAGTTACACACCATAATAGTACTGATTTTGCAGTGTTCCCACAAGCAGGTACACATGTCATGCCTCGTGGGAATGTTATTGTCCGAGGATGTGTGTAACCCATAATATATTTGTGTTTCGGGAAGGGGAAAATGTAGCACATACTGTACGAACAACATGTTTTGTGTCTGCCACAGCTGCTTGGATTACAAGCAGTTCTGCAAGCTATTTCAGCAGTGTGCATAAGACATAGATAATAAGTAAAGTTATGAATAACTCACAGTTCCTAACTAGTAACTTACTGGAAAGTTTCCTATATTTTCTAACAGTTATACAGTGGGTATATACAATACATAGGAGGCAATTTTACCCCAACAGTCACCGTTGACAATTGGAAACAGCTCCTCAGTGGAAATAGGCCAGTAATGAGGACATAAGTGTACAAACATAAAGAAAGTCCTGCTATTACAAACTGCCAGCAAATGCATGTAATGCATTACTCATCTATTCAAAATACCTAGTTTACTGCATTACTATGATTATTATTATCCAATATAGAAATATATTAACACATTAGTCTCAGTAACGTGCATTTTTCACCTTTAATTGTGTGTAATTTCCAGGAAAATAGTGTTGATACATTTTGAATAGTCAGTGAAACATATCAATTTTCAAAGACTTCATGTCCCTCTTAACAGCCCTAGCAAACAATGCATTTACAGCATATTAATAAATAAAGAATACTTTAAGGGGGATGGTGTAAAACATCCATAGGAACAGCAGAGAAACTGTAAGTTAAACATGAACCTGAGATATTTCCACAATGTTTCTGGGTTAAAAAATAGGATCACCAAATAAATAAGCAAGTAAATCTTAAAGTACAGCTATAGATAATTCATTTTTGTAAGGATATTATACATTATTGACAATGTTTTCTGTACCAGTTGTTAAAACCCCTAAAAAGAGCACATTATAAATGGTCAATGTGATATATTTCCAGCACACAATCCCCAAAGAAATGACAGGAATTTAGGACTGTGTTGTGGAAATACCATTTTAACTTGTATAAAAGGAAAGCTTTAAAGTTAATCTCTACTTTCTTTGGGTCTCAAATATTTAATTCTTAATTCCCCTAACTGGTCTTGGTTTGTATCGTTGAAATGCAATTTGATCACAGAATTTATCTATTTAACATGTCAAACAGTAGGTGGCAGAGTTTACATTACATTATTTGTCATTTAGCAGACGCTCTTATCCAGGGCGACTTACATTTGTACCCATTTATTATTATTATTATTATTATTATTATTATTATTATTATTAATATTTTTTATCCAGGGCGACTTACAACATAACTGCAAAAATACAGTGAAGTACAATCAATCAATCAATCCATTTTTATTTGTATAGCGCCCTTCGCAGGGTAGCCACAGAGTGCTTTACAGACTGGTAAACATACAACAAACGTACAGCAAAATAAAAAACATAAATACAATAAAATCAAATATAGACCTGTAAACATTTTACATGATCTAGAATAAAGTGAGTGAACATTTAAGTAAATAAAGCATTTAGGAACGGAGGAGAGAAAAACAAGAAAACTCCTAAGGATGGCATGTAGGAGAAAATGAATCTCTGGGGGTCCACGGCCTAGGGCCTAGGCCTAATGGTTGCCTCCCCTCCAGGCAGTATACTTATTACAGCAGCAAGGAGATCAGAAAGTTCTTTATCGGTGCTGCTGGCTGTGGTCTTCCCTGTGGAGGAGGCCTCTCGCTGGCCATCGGGGGTGGAGGGTTTGGACCATCAATAGGCTTTGGGTTGCGATGGCTCATCAAACCTTGGGTGTGGATGCCCCGTTGACCCTCCATTGTGAGGTGCTTCTGGGATGGGTTGTGCCTCATCAGACGGGTAGGGAGGTGCCAGTCCCTTTAGTGCTTTAAATGTTAATAAGAGCACTTTAAAGTCTATCCTGTAGTGCACGGGCAGCCAGTGAAGAGAAGCCAATACTGGAGTGATGTGTTCATGTTTTTATGTTTTTGTTAGGATTCTTGCAGCAGCATTTTGGACTGAAGTGCACAAATAGCTCTGTTTGTGCTGCCTGACAGAATGGCATTACAGTAGTCCAATCTAGATGTAACAAATGCGTGTATCAATTTCTCAGTGTCCTGTAACGAGAGGAATTGTCTTAGTCTAGCAATGTTTCTAAGCTGGAGGAAGGAAGATCTCGACACATTCTGAATGTGTGATTCAAAAGATAGATTATGATCACAGATGACACCCAGGTTTCATGCCATCCCCTTAGGGGAGAAATTAAAGTTATCATTACTCAGTTTTGTTAGTGAATGATGAACAGTTCGATTTTTGTCTCCTAAAATTATGACTTCTGTTTTGTCAGAATTAAGCATAAGAATTTTTTTTCTCATCCATGTTTTAATCTCAGACAGACAGCAGATTCGTTTTTCTAGGTCTATGGTGTTGTTAGGATTTACTGACAGATATAATTGTGTGTCGTCTGCGTAACTGTGAAAGTTAATATTATGTTGTCGAATGATATCACCTAAAGGGAGCATGTACAATGAAAAAAGTATAGGTCCGAGGACTGAGCCCTGTGGGACTCCGTACTTAACCTCAGTTAAATTTGAGTGGTTCTCGTTAATCTGTGCATATTGGAGTCTGTTTGACAGATATGATTTAAACCATGAAAGCACATTGCGAGATAGGCCAATACTGTTTTCTAAGCGGTGTATCAAGATTTTGTGGTCGATTGTGTCAAAAGCAGCACTTAAGTCTAATAAAATAATAACACTGGTGTGCCCTACATTGGAGGACTGAAACACGTCATTCAATACTTTTAACAGGGCCGTTTCTGTACTAAGGCCGGAACGGAAGCCTGATTGAAATTCTTCATAAAGATGATTATCGGTTAAAAAAGCTTGCAGTTGGTTTTCAACTACTTTCTCTAGAACCTTAGAAAGGAAGGGAAGGTTTGAGATAGGTCGATAGTGTTTAAGTTGGTTAGGGTCGACACTGGGTTTCTTAAGAAGTGGTTTAATTACAGCTATTTTAAATGATTCAGGAACAGATCCTGAGAATAAAGAAACATTGATAATATTGTGTATTCTGTGAATAATTCATGGCAGAGATTGTTTTAGCAGTTTAGTGCGTATAGGGTCTAGTGCGCAGGTTGTTGTTTTCATTTTAGTAATTAAGGAGACCAATTCCTGGTGATTTACTACGTTAAATGAGTCCAAGGTAGGCAGGGGCTGTGAAGGACTGCATGTGTCAGCTATAGTATCTGTGTATGTTTCCTGTTCTATCTGTTTTCTAATGCTGTTAACTTTGCTATTGAAATGATCCATGAAGTCACTACAGGTGAAATTGGGGGGGATGACCTCTGAAGGCTTTACCTTCTGGTTAGTAAGTGTCGCTATTGTATTAGAAAGAAAACGCGGGTTATTCTTATGCGTCTCTATTAAATTGGAGTAGTAGGCAGACCTAGCAGAGGACAGGGCCTGCTTGTATCTTATTATACTGTCATTCCATGCCATGTGAAGACCTCTAGTTTTGATTCTCTCCATTTACGCTCACATCTACGGCATTCTGTTTTAAGTGAGCGAGTGTGTTCGTCAAACCACGGTGAGTGTTTTGTTGGTTTTTATTTGTCGTGTCCTTAATGGGGCTACTAAAGCAGTGCTTAGTGTATTGTTGAAATTATTTAATAATTCATCTGCAGATCCTTCTTTTGATAAAGCTAGCATTTGGCAACAGGGTAGTGAATTTATGAATAGCAGTGGGATTTAGGCAGCGAGTTTCTATGTTCCTTTCCGTGTGTCTAATTCTACTCCTCCTACAAGGCAATCAATCATTACAAATTAAATTTAGCTAAAACAGCAATTCAAAATAATACATTTTACAATTTTCAATTTACAATTTACACAAGTACAGTAAGTGACATCCTACATCCTTGACAGTGAAAGCTAAGTGCTGTCAAGATGTAGGGTCACAGTCAAGGGCTACGGGAAAGGGAGCAAGGAGGAAAACAATCAAGAACGCGAGAAGCATAATACAATTGTGAAGTGCTATCTAGCAGGGATAGAGGACTAATATTACAAGTGCTGTCGGAAGAGATGCGTCTTGAGTAAGTGCCGGAATGAGGTCAAGGACTCTGCTGTTTTGACTTCGGTGGGCAGGTCGTTCCACCATTTAGGTGCCAGGGATGAGAAGGAGCGGTTCTGGAGGAGGCAGAGTTGGTCTATACAACTGGGTATTTTACTGGAGCAATCTAAGTGAAGTACCTTGCTCAAGGGTACAACAGCACTGCCCCACCTGGGATTTGAACCCAAAACCCACAATATGAGTCCAGAGCCCTAAGCACTACTCCACAGTGTTGCATTAATCACAGACTGTACCAAGGCTCCATGTGATTCTTTATTGCACTTATACTGTTATTATTGTTTATTTGATTTAATTTTAATTATTCACTGATTGAGTCGTGTTCTCAAATTGTTTGTTTTCATTGATTGTATTCACTGATTGATTGACTTTAATTGATATTCACTATTATTGAACAGGCAGAAGCTTTGATCCCCGATGCGGCGCACCTGTATCACTGAGCAGCGGCCGCCTTCCCTCATGGCCACTACACCTGTGGACACTCAGCTGGAGATAAAGGCTGCCCTGCCAGAACAAAGGGGCACGGCGGAGCACCAGCAGGGACAGTGACTGCGGGACGGGTTACAGAGGAGAGGATATCGGCTGTGAGGGTGCCAGCCGGTAGGCACTAACTCCTCGCAGGGTCGGAGCGGGTCCCTGCAGATCGGGAGCTGCCTGGAGAAACATTAGCCGCTGGACGCAGTGACTCGACAGCGACAAGAGGATCTAAGGGACTATTACTGGCCAGAGACATTGACTTGGCTTCTACAAGACTGTATTCCTGGACTTGCCTTCTTGGCTCTGCGGTTTCCAGCTTCTCGGCGATAGACGGCACTTTGGGGCTCCGGACCAGCAGCCGGAGGGAGAAGCACATAGCGGACGGGTGAGAGGGACGCGCTCAATATCCCTGTGAGCTTGTGATCGCAGCACTTGCCAGTGAGCGAGCGTGTCCTCCTCCTGAGACTGCTCTTTGTCCTGGATTGGGGCTGCTTGTGCGGACGAGCTGCTCGTTTGTGAGGATCTCTAGCCTGGGACGGAACCGGAGGCCGAGCCGGGTTGGGACTGTGTAATTGAGACCATTCTCTCGCCATTCTCCATCGTTTCATACATACGTTTTTTGATTGTGAATATAGGGGGTATTGTCTGGGCTTAGTTTTATTTGGGAATTTAGTATAGTTTATTATATTTTCAGCTTTTGTATAGGTTTCTGTATTTTTATTTTTGCCCAGGTGATTAAAGGCAATTTTAATTGTAAAAAAAACATTGAGAGAACGGTCAGATTTCGTGCCCTGCTAGTTGCCCCTGTTGTATTGTACATGGTGAATTTTATTTAATGGACTAGAATAAGACCTTTCTTATTTACTGGTGACGTCTGTCCTGGGACCTTACCTGCAGGGGGAAATAAGTGAGTGGGAGCGAGTCCCCACCTCGCGTAACTCAGTTGGGATGGCGTAGCGAGACTTCATGCGACCCAGTCAGAGGTGATTCTAGGGTATGTGGGGGCCCCAGGCAAAATAAATCCTGATGGTGAAGCCAGGGAGAGCATGGTGGGGTTTCCCATTTGCGACACCCCTGGACCCACTGTTCACTGCCACTCGTGACAATTTTCAGGTTTTTCTGAATGCTTAAACACTAACAGTGATTCTTGAAGTACTATCTCTGAAATAATTAACACTTTTAGGCAATGTATTTAACAAGTGAGCAATGGGTTCAATCAAATATGAGCTGTTATACTGTTGCAGGTATAATTGGGATATTTTGAGATGGAAACCGGTAAGTGCTGTAGTCTTACTGGTACAGTAATATGTACTGTACTTTCATAATGAGAAGGATCTCTCACTACAGTTTCTCAGTCGTTTATACACTGTGACCGAAAGCATGCACAGAGTGATCCGAGGTTCAAGCTAACATCCCAGAACCACTTCTGCAGGACTATGCACACCTTCACCTTGCTTCAACTCAATTGGTGAGTCCAGTTCACTCATGTTGCAAAACATTACTCGCAACTCTCAATGTGTTGGCACAATTGTCATTGAGAAAACACCTGTACCTTTTGTGCAATACATGAGTCATCAGACAAAACTCAAAGTGCTAATGTACTACAACACACTTCACGTCTGCAAACCCATCCATCCATTTTCAAAACACACAATTCCTGTGAGGGTCGCGGGGCAGCCAGAGCCGATCCCGGCAGTGATAGGGCACAAGGCAGGAATACAACCAGGACAGGATGCCAGGCCATCGCTGGGCAACATATACACAGCAATTTAACATAACCTAAACTGCATGTCTTTGGACAGTGGGAGGAAACTGCAGAGCCTGGAGAAAACCCACACGGCACATGGCAAATAATGCGATTAGACTCAGAGAAATCCAAACGTGTATAATAGAGGATAATGGGATGTTTCAGAACATAGACCATGTTTCAATATCCACTATTGATCGTTTGCTGAGAAGGCACAGGATGAGCATGAAGCAAATATATCGTGTACCATTTGAGAGGAACTCTGATCGTGTGAAAGAGATGTGCTACTTTTACATGCAAGTGAGTATGAAACTGTTTCCAGTACTATTGTGCACTTGGAAGAGACAGAGGTCCAGGAAGTGCAGTAATGCACCATGTTCTAATCACTGTTCCTACATGGTCAGAGAATACTCAAGCTTGATGCCAGCGATGACCACATTGAGTTCATCTATGTGGACGAGGTAGGATTCAAGAGGCGGTGCTGGGGAAGGAACATCATTGGCCAGCGAGCAGGTCCCTGGCCAAAGGGGTGGAAACATAACCATGTGGGCTGCTATCAGTCATTGCATTTTGTTGCTTGTTATATATAAATACATTGATAATTTTTGGGTAGGCAGGATCATCCATGCATCCATCCATTTTCAAAACCACTTAGGGTCGCAGGGAAGCTGGAGCTGATCCTAGCACGCATAGGGTGCAAGGCAGGAACACACCCAGGGCAGGATGCCAGGCCAGCACTGGGCAACACACACACACACATACAGGGCAATTTAGTATGGTCAATTAAGCTAACCCACATGTCGTTGGACGGTGGGAGGAAACCCACATGTACCCGGGGAAAACATGCAAACTCCATACAGACAGGCAACCCAAGCTGGGTCTTGAACCTGGGACCCCTAGAGCTGTAAGGCAACACACCACTGTGCCACGACTGGCCAGGATCAAACATTGTATAATATAAAGTTCTTTACTGTCTGTGTTGATGGATTCTTTTTGTTTTCCTACATGAATCTTCCATTTTGAGGAGAGAGTTTTATTTTTCTAAACACAGTGTATTCTTAATGCTCAGTGTGAGAAACAGATATGATGTATGTGTGTGTGATTCTGACCCAATTCTTTGATTTTGAGGGCTGTGTATATAGTTTTTAGGCCAGAATTTTCCCCTGTGTGTGTTTAGCAGATGTGACTTTTTATTATGGGCATTGTGTTAACAGTTTAGGAGTATTGTGGTATAATAGTGTGTATGCAATTGGGAAAAACTATAAAACCATTCAAATGTTTTTAGAGAACTGCAAGAAAACCAGTATCTGGTCGACTGTTCACCCCAGAGCAGGAAACGCACATTGTAAATATAAAATAACTGCATCACACTCAGAGAACTGCAGGACCACATAATGGCAGATAACACACATTCCACAACATCAACAGAGTGAGTCTCTCGGCACTCTCTCGTCTACTGAAACTTAATAGAATTGGGATGAAGCAGCTATACAGAGTTCCTTTCGAACAAAACTCAGACCGTGTAAAACAACTGAGATATGAATATCTGCACGTAAGCTATACTATCCTATCATTGGTACTGGATCTGGAAGTGCACGGTGCTACATCATATTGACTGATCCCTGTCTTTTCATACTGTGCTACATTGTTTTGTCATGGAGCTAGAAGCAGATTCAGTGCATCGTGAGCTAATATATGTGGACGAGGCAGGTTTCAATCTTGCAAAAACAAGCGGCCACGGCAGAAATATCATCGGACACCGTGCAATCATCAACATCCCAGGACAACGTGGTGGCAACGTAACAATGTGTGCGGTCCTTCACCATCATGCAATCCTTGGCCCATACAACACTGCACACATCATCACATTTCTGGACACCCTCCACAAACAGACTAATCCCTAATGACTGGGTGCCAGAAAAGCCCAGGTACGTTATCATCTGGGACAATGTTAGTTTCCACCGGGCTGCTGTGGTCCGCAATTGGTTCACAGGTCACCCACTTTTCATCAAACTCAATCGCCCCCATAATCTGCGTTCTTGAATCCTATTGAAGAATTCTTCTCTGTATGACGTTGGAAGGTGTATGATCGCCAGCCCCACCAACGCATACCCCTTCTACAGGCAATGGAGGAGGCTTGTGGAGACATCGATCAGGGGTCATGCCAGGCCTGGATATGGCACTCCAAGCGATACTTTCCATGCTGCCTGGCTCAAGACAACATCGCATGTGATGTGGATGAAGTCTTATGGCCAGACCCACAAAGAAGGTGAGATGTAGCCTAATTTTTTCTGTTCTTTTTCCTAGCACAAATGTCTTTTCTTCTACTGCATTTTTGTTGTTTGAGGAGTGTTAGAACATTGAGAGAAAGAAAAAAAAACATTCCCCTTATTTGTATTGATAATGGGTTACAGTGAGGGAAAAAAGTATTTGATTCCCTGCTGATTTTGTACGTTTAAGAGAGTGCTCCCTTTAAGAGAGTGCTCCTAACCTCAGCTCATTTCCTGTATTAAAGACACCTGGGAGCCAGAAATCTTGCTGATTGATAGGGGATCAAATACTTATTTCCCTCATTAACATGCAAATCAATTTATAACTTTTTTGAAATGCGTTTTTCTGGATTTTTTTGTTGTTATTCTGTCTCTCACTGTTAAAATACACCTACCATTAAAATTATAGACTGATCATTTTTTTGTCAGTGGGCAAACGTACAAAATCAGCAGGGGATCAAATACTTTTTTCCCCTCACTGTATGTTCGGGAATACACATTATTAGTATTATTTTTATTTCTTGGCAGACGCTCTTATCCAGGGCGACTTACAAAATAGAAGCGCAATACAAAGTGCAAGAATACAATTCAGTACAAGGCATCAAACATTACAAATTCAAATTTACATTATACAAGGCAATTCAAAACATAATACATTTTACAACTTCCAATTTACACAAGTAAATACAATAAGTAAAGTCATACATCCTGGAAAGTGAAAGCTAAGTGCTGTCAAGATGTTAGGTCCCAGTCAAGGGCTACGGGAAAGGGAGCAAGGGGGAAATCAATAATACAAGTATTAGTAATACAAGGCAAGAAGCATGGTAAAATGTTGTGAAGTGCTACCTTACAGGAGAGTAAAGGGACTAATATTACAACTAATATATCCTTCCGGCGCTAACTCAAGACATCTTTTCAGACAGTACTTGTAATATTAGTCCCTTTAATCCCCGTTAGATAGCACTTCATAGCATTTTGTCATGCTTCTTGGATTATTGATTGATTTTCCTCCTTGCTCCCTTTCCTGTAACCCTTGACTGTACCTTACATCTTGACAGCACTTAGCTTTACTTTCCAGGATGTATGTCCGCACTTACTGCACTTAACTGTATAAATTGGAAGTTGTAAAATGTATTATATCTTGAATTGCTTTGTTTAATGTAAATTTGAATCTGTAATGTTTGATGCCTTGTATTTAACTGTATTCTTGCACTTTGTATTGCACTTATTTTATAAGTCGCCCTGGATAAGGGCGTCTGCCAAGAAATAAAAAAAATAATAATAATATTGTGTCGGTATCGGGAGCCAGTGGCGGGAGCGGAGCAGTGGAGTAGTGTGTGCGAGGGAAAGAGATTACCAGGCGAGCCGCAGAGTTCTGGATGAGCTGGAGCGGCGGGTAGTAGTTGCAGGCAGGCCGGCCAGGAGGGAGTTGCAGTAGTCCAGGCGGGAGAGGAGCAGTGACTGGACGAGCAGCTGAGTCAAGAAGTTGGTGCGGAAGGGACGGATTCGGCGTATGTTGCTCAGGAAAAATCTGCAGGTGCCTGTCAGTGTGGTGATGTGCTGGGTGTAGGAGAGCGCAGGATCAAGAATGACTCCTAGATTTTTAGCGGAAGAAGCAGGAGAAAGTGTGGTGGATTCCAAGGGGATTGAGATGGGGAGATCAGCAGAAGGTGAGGAAGAGTGGGGGAAAAAGAGGAGATCCGATTTAGAGAGGTTGAGCTTGAGGTGGTGTGACTGCATCCAGGCGGAGATAGCAGACAAACAGGAAGAGATGCGAGAAGGGATGAGAGGGTCAGAAGAGGGAAAAGACAGGAAGATCTGGGCATCATCTGCATAGAAGTGGTAGGAGAAACCATGGGATGCGATGAGGGGGCCCAGGGAGCGAGTGTAGAGAGAGAACAGGAGCGGGCCCAGGATGGAGCCTTGGGGTACGTCTATGAGGAGAGGTTGGGGGGTGGATGAGGAACCTTGCCATGTCACTTGGTAGGTCCAGTCGTTGAGGTAGGAGGAGATCCAGGTGAGAGCAGTTCCAGAGATACCGAGGTCAGCGAGGTAGGAGAGGAGGATGGAGTGATCGACAGTGTCAAATGCTGCAGAGAGATCAAGGAGGATGAGGACTGAGGAGAGGGAGGCCGCCCGAGCACACCGGGGGGAGTCAGTGACTGCCAGGAGAGCCGTCTCGGTGGTGATTCTGAGTCTGAGATGTCCAGGGGTGTCACGAAGAGTTGCGAAGGGGAACAGCCTCTAGACAAGATGAGGTCTAACTGGCAGCCTGCACTGTGAGTGGGTGGAGACGGAGAGAGAGAAGTTAAAGGAGTAAAAGAGAGGAAGAAATCCGGCAGAGTGGGAGGGTTTGGAGAGGATGGTAGGTGAGGACAGCGAGGGGAGGGAGGAGAGAAGAAAGTCGAGTTCATCCAGGAAGGTGGTGAGTGGACCAGGAGGACAGTAGAGAACTAGAAGAAAGAGGTGAGAGGGAATTCAAAGCTGTTGGAGGCGATAGAGGAGAGAGAGGGGGGTGGCACAGAGAATAGCAGAGAAGGGGAGAGCAGGAGCCCTATTCCCCCCCCACCCAGTAAGACAGGGGGAGTGGGACAGGACAAACACAGAGGATAAGGCAGCAGGGGTGGATGAGTTCTCCGGGGAGATCCATGTCTCAGTGAGAGCGAGGAAATCCAGAGAGTGGTGGGAGGCGAAGGCGGAGATGAAGTCGGCCTTGTTGGAAGCATACTTTACACATTTGGATGCCTGTGTGTATGTGTGTTTACTACATGTATGAATAAACTTTATTGCAAACTGCTATGCCCTGTACATGAAAAAGCAAAAGCCACAAGTGTTTTTCATTTATACTATCATTCATGCTTAGTTGGCGCTTTGTGTGCCTATTCAAATAATGGTTTGTGTGTACTGTATTGCATACGCAACCTATCGTTATCTTTCAAGTCGGAAGCACTGCCCAAGGGGGAGGGGTTGCTGTATAACAAAGCCGTCGCAGGGGCGGAGGCAGCGAGCTGATAAGGGAGCCTGCCACGAGGTGCACCGCAAGGGTGCCTAGGCAACACAACTCCAGACAGTTACCTCAGGGATCCCGTAGGGCCGCACCTGAGCCGTCCAGGAGCGAGGACCATAGTCACGCTCTACCGGGAGCTGTCTGCTATCTGCATATACAAAGCGGGGCTACAGAGGTTAACTCTTATGCCCTCCACTTACAAGAACAAGGCCGGCTGCTCTACTAGTGCAGCTAGGAGCGAGGCCGTAATCTACTTGCACAATGTCTGGTGTAGGCAATCAAGCACTTGTGCGGCCTCCGCGCAATATCATGGCAGTGGACCCCTGATCCAATAGGAGCGGGTCACAGACCCAATGAGAAAAATACAATATAATACATAGCTGGCTAATCAGAAAGAGTAGCCGAGCTGAACAATATACAATATAAACATATCGCATGACAGGAAGACAGGACAGGAAAACTTCGGAGGTTTCAGGAGAAGCATGCAATCTGCCTTAATGTTTCAAAATAGCCCTATTGTAAATATAAACCAAAGATATTAAATGTTGTAATTTCCAAAACAGGGCAGTTGCCATAATATCAGGTACTGTCAAATGTTCTCTAGCCGAAAACTGTTTTTTTCAGTTTGTTACGCCATGGCGTCCAACTCGTAACACCTTTTTTCACTATGTCACCATAGAGACATTTCAAGCCAGGCAGTTTATTAGGTTTACAAATAATAATAAATAATCTAACTGCTGTTTGACGTCTCCCATGTCAGCTTCTCCTTGTACTGCTTCGAGACAGGACAGAAGATTGCTTTAGTTTCTATGTCGCCACAGTTTCAATGAAGGCACTGTTCCTCGGAAGATGGCACAGAAAATATACAGTATCCTCTTGGACTGGGGCTGGTATTGCGAGACCATGACCGTGCAGGCCCCACACCCCCATCTCCACAGCCATACTTCGTCCCAGTCAGCCTCACTGCGGAGACAAAGGAGTCAAGGAAAAACATCCTTGGCAAGAATTCATGAGCTCGGCAGGATGACGCAAAGAAGGAAATACTACAGAGTAACGAAACAATCACCAATCTAGATGTACACGTAATGTCACTTAAGGAAATATTGAAAGTTTAAAGTTTTTAAATACTGATTATCCCCCAGTCCATTATACTGTGGGTGCAAATATTATATTTCCTCATAGTTTACATTTGCTTACTATAGTATGTTTTTCCAAGGTTTTGCATGTAAACAATACAGCTGGTCTTCTCTTATAATATTATTATTGTTATACTGTTTAAAGTTATTGGATCCTATAGGGTATAAAGTTAAAAGTCACACATAAAAGAAAACAACAACATGCCAAAAAATGCAACGAAGTATCCCATAACCACAATATGTAATCTTTACATGCAAAAGTTAATAGAAACAAGAATATCGAAGTTGCCATGGTAAGAATACATAATGTCTCCGTATAGAATAGTATTCAAAGTTATACAGTATATCTAACCTTTAATTAGTTATTTTAAATCAAACTTATGTGTAATGATTGTAGGCTATTCATATTGCAGATATTAAACAACTAAAAACATGATCCTAAGTCAAACTCACTAACAAGCCATTCAGCGGTGGTTCTAGCCCCTTTCATCTCGGGGGGCATGGCTGGGGCCAGTTGTAATCGTAGCGGGGCCATCATCGGGGGGGTGTATTGTCCATGATGTTAGTGGTGGGGGGGGTGCTGACAGTGTTTTGTCCACGGTGCCAGTTAGGGGGGCCACAGGGGGTATGTGCCTATCCTGCGTTTTCTTTTCTTTCTTATTTCTTTTTTTTTTTACATACCAAAGTAAAGCTGTGACCTTATTTGGCAAAGTAGGGTTCAGGATTTAAATTCACAGTGGCTACCTGAACTAACAGTAATGGGGCACACAACAAGTAAACAGAGAAAATAACTACACTATTCCTACCCTCCCAAATCTTACAGGACAGGTGAGATGCCCCTACTCCAAGATACTTATACAATAGAAAAACTATGGTAATAATAATATAGCCCAAGACAAAAAATATTAATCTTTCTAGACTGTATTAAAGTTCAGCACTTCGGAAAAATAGAATTATTTTGTATTTCAATAAAACAAAAATAATTACTGGTATCCACACACCCAACCAATGTAAATGTCACGGACGGTGTTAATTAGCTCCTTAATCACCATTACTTATTATATTTATATTTCACTTCACTTTATGCAATATGGCTTGTGTATTTTGTTTGGTTCTATATTGCCATTATTTTGTGTGTTGATTATCTTTCACTTTATTGTTTAATTTGTTATTCACTTAGTATTATTTTGATTGTTTGCACGCGTGCCTTATTATTTGTGTTTCTTTGAGCCAATCACCACCGCACAACTCACCTGGGTCCACCTGCACTCTTCACACGCGTCCCCACTTAATCACCCTGCCCTGGGAGAGGAGAGGAGGGAGCGTCTGATACGAGCCGCAGAGACCTCCCACATTGGAAAGTGGACTTCAGCAGACAGGAGGGGAGGTGGCAGACCTGGGAGCAGGACCCAGATCAACACGGCGCACAGGGACAGAATAGGGATGTCGTTCGCGAATGTGCCGGGTCCCGTCTGAGAAAGGATGTCTGTTCTTATGTTTTTATTTCTTATAAATGAATACAAGACAGAATAAAAGTATGAATGTTGTGTTGATGTGCTGCGTATGATGACATTGTCCCGGTGCTCCCGTTTGGTGCAGCACACACACCTCAACACAACATTCAGTCAGTGCGAGTGGTGCGGCCGAGCAGTGTGGCGAAAAGTTCATCTTTAATTACGGGTCAGAAAACAAGATGAGTGACAGGCACAAACGAAGTAGCATTTGGATGCATTTTGATAATATAAACAACAAAGGCAGAATGTAAAAATTGTAAAGTATCATATCAAGCAGGGTCTACTAACAACCTTCACAGACACATTAGAATTATAAATCCATCAATGCAGTTGGAAGAAAACAGGAAGCTAGCATGCCTGCTACTGAAAATGAAAATACCTGTGCGATTACTGGAACCATTGCTGCTGCAGTGCTCACAGCCATCCCTCAGGCATCAGGTACTGCGACCTATTGCAACCCATAGTTCTATAAGCCAATTTATGCCAAAGGCCATGACCCCAGCAAGACCAAACACAATTGATGAGGTATTGGCTAAAATTATTGCAAGGGAATTCCAACCATTCTCAGTCGTGGAGGACAAGGGATTTAGAAGCTACACCCATGCTCTCAATCCAATGTATGTTCTTCCAAGCAGGAAAACACTCTCCCAAACAACTATTCCAAGACTGTATGACAGACAATGTGCTTCACTGCAAGAAAGGGTTAAAAAGGCTACAGCAGTTTGCCTGACAACTGACTGCTGGACATCCAGAGCCACCACTTCCTTCATGTCTGCTACATGTCACTTCATTGAAAATTATAAAAAATGGTGTCCAATCTTCTGGACTGTTTTGAGTTTAGTGGCAGACACACTTCAGATAACTTGGCAGAGGGACTGCTAAGAGTGCAAAAAAAGGGTGGCAAGTAGAAAACAAAGTGGATTGCTGTGTTACTGACAACGCAGCTAACATCACCAAAGCTTTTTAACATCTTGAAATGGACCCACCACCCATGTCTCGTGCACACAATCAACCTGGTTGTAAGAGATGCCCTGAAGGTGATGAAGCCCACTGTGAACAAAGTGAAGGCGATGCGGGAATTCTTCCATAAGAGCACACGAGCCACAGAGAAGCTGAAGTCTTCTCAACGCCAGATGGGTATGCCTGAGCTGAGGTCCAAACAAGAAGGTGGAATTCAACATTTCATATGCTGAAACGGGTTCTGGAGTCCAAGGATGCAATCATCTCTACCTTGGCCATTATCAATGCACCTGTTGATGCTCTGAGCCAAGAAGAGTGGGAGGAAGTGCGAGAGACATGCACTGTTCAGGAACCCTTTGAGCAGTCACTGTGGAGATCAGTGCAGACAGGTACAATGGACAACTGTTTTTACATTAGTATTACATAATTGCATATTTGAGGTGCATATTAGAGGGGAATGGCAGTAATAATAGACAAGAATAAACTGAACAAAGTCCATATACCACATAATAAAACAAAGCATAATTCTGAGTTTTCTCTTTTTTTTCAGCTACGTGACAGCCTCCAAAATGCTACTCCTGTGCAAGGGTCTGCAGAGAATAACAGCCCACCACCAGACAGGAGGAACAGTAACCAAAGGGAAAGAGAGAGAGCTGGTGACTGCTCTCTGTGCATCTATGGAAAGAAAGTTCCACAGAATGGAATACAATACCGTTCTCTCAGAAACCACCATAATGGACCCAAGGTTCAAACAGCTGTCCTTCAATGACAACAGAGCTGTTGATGAGGCACCTCAAAGAGTAACAGCAGCAGCAAGATGCAGCCCCAGCAGCCAGCAGGCTACACCACTAGGAGGCCAAGAGGGAGAAGAGGGAGCAGGGGCACTAGAAGTGGAGCCACAAACGTCTGCTGTTTGGAGGTTCTTTGATGAAAGAGCAACAGGAGACACTGCAAGAAGGAATCCCACAGCAGATGCTATACTGGAAGTAAGATCCTATCTTGAAGAGCCCCTTATCCAAAGAGCCACAGACCCGCTGAGCTGGTGGGAGACCGAGGCTTCAGTCTACCCACGACTGGTCAAGGTGATGGCAGGGAGACTCTGCATCGTAGCAACATCAGTCCCTTCAGAAAGAATCTTCTCCAAAACAGGGCAGATAATAACAGAAACCGGATCAGCCCCTGTAAGCTGAGGCACTTAGACTTTCTTAATGCCAGTCTGCACTAAAGACAAGGTCACTGGTAATATATACATCTAGAACTGTTGGATGCTGCCGTTATGCGCATTGTAATTCATTTTTTATTTGTTATATGGTTCCATTTTGAGTGTGGTTTGCTTGGAATGGTTTGTGTTTTGGATAGTTCAATATAAATAAAACGTTCAACACACATGTGTAATAGTGTTTGATGTTTTCACATGATTTACGTTTTTTTTTTTAATACAAAACATGTAAATTATGGTATTCTGGAAATTATAAGATTAAGTATAATTACATTGAATAAGTGATGTATGTGCACACATACCAATCATAGGTCCAAACATTGCTAAATTTGCCTGAATTATAAAAGCCAGAAGTGGTACTAAATGAAGAGCCATTTGGGAGCCGAAAGAGCCGGCTCTTATTGCTGAATTGAGCCAAATGGTCTGGCTCACTGAAACCAGCCGGAATTCCCATCACTAGGACAGAAGCAGAGAGAGATGGATTCCTCTGGAGGCTACAGTGAGTGCACCTTTGGTTTCGCTGATTTCCATGGAGTGTGGAAACGTAGAGAAGTTTAAGACGCCAAGCTGCGAGTGATTTCCTGCTGTGCCCACCCCTCTCCCCTCCTTGGATTATAAGCGATCGAGGAAAGACATTGAACATTACAGTGTCTGTTTACATACTGGACCTACTAACCTGGGCGCTGTGTTGCTTGGGTATTCCTCCATGCAGTGGGCAGGGCAGCTGGAAACCGGCAAACAGGGAAACCGGCAAACAGAGAAAGCGAGAAGAGGGTTAACATTAACGTTAACGAGGCTGACCCGGCAGTCCACTGTCCAGATTCCGCCCTGCAGTGAGATGGTGCTGTGGGCACAGGTGCCAGAGTTCCCCCACATAGCGGAATACTGTGTCCTGATCGAGGCTTGGGATGAGGAGCGAGAGCGGCAGGTGGCACGGACCATCACGTGGGTATGCCAGGGTAGGGTCCCGTTGCCAGTGTTAAATCTTTTCCCCTACCCTGTAGATGTGCCCCAGCGCTGCCCACTGGCTAGACTCTCCCGTATAGACCAGCAGGACATTATCACTGAGGATGAGGCGACATTCCAGTTCCGATATCCAGACATGGTAGAAGTGGGGGTCCGTCCGGTCCAGACACAGGGGGTGACAGGGACCGTGGACTGGACAGGGGGAGCCACCGACTTGTCCAGGGAGCAGTGAGGATGGTTAGGCCCTGTTGCAAAAGTGGTGTTGCATCTAGTAATGTAACCATTCCTTATATCCCAGGACATTAGTTTATAGACACTGTTGCACCGTTTGTAGTAGAACACTTGCATTTACTCATAAGGCAGTTCCCTAATCTCAATCCCTTACACTGGTTTATTTATGGACTTCCTGCCTAATTGATAGGGTATTACTGTTTGTGAAAGAACTATTTACATACAGTCAAAGTTTCATGACATTAGACTTTAAACTAACTCATATCTCATTCAATTATTTATTCATTTATTCTACATCAAGTTATATCTTCAGTAACGTCCGTATTTTCCCACGTTTCATTCAATCACCATCAGAAGCTCTCTGTGCTAAAAGTGGCAGCACATTTGTCTCACACACATCAAACTCGCCTTTTCCTGCTTCCCAAGCCTTATCAACTTACTCAGACCCTTGTCAACTTACTCAAACCCTCTTCAACTTTGGTCAACATTGCTCTGCATTCTAACAGATATTCTTTCTCCTATTCTTAATTTCTTACAAGAAATGTATTCAGGTTTTTTTATCAATATGTTTTATTTATATTTATACAGATGTCACTCCATTATTCGTTTATTGAAGTCATATATGTACCTAACAAAATATTAGCCAATAGGCCATTGATCTCAATAATGATTCCCATAATCCTAGGACACCTTCTCTTTTACTCTTCCTTTCCATTCTTACTTTTCTCCTGTAAAGCATTTTATATTACTTGAGCTTACTTATTCTATAGTTGTAATCTTATACTTCTGCGGTATCTTACCCTTTTCCTACATCACTCATCTTAAAACCATGGTCTACTTTGACTTTCATTTCAGGTATTATATGCTAGGCACCAATAACCAAACATTTTCTGAAAGACTGTAACATGTCACCAGACTGTTTACATTCTCCTGCTTTCACAGGCTGTCAGGGCTGCACCAGGCTCTCTTCTAGCCTTTCGTTTCCTTGAATTTGACTTTTGACAGAGCTTGTCCATAACATGATGTTTAACAAACAAATTCTGGTTCTTCTTGTGGAGACACCATGACTATTTATGTATTACTATTATTATCCATCTGTTTATTCAATGTATATTTTGGATTACTTTTCTTATAATAGTCTTTCTTTCTGATTTCTGATGCTTGAGGCACTCTGTATAGAGCCAAAGATCCTCATGAATATGATAAATCTGTTGTTACATTTTTAAATATAATTCTAAAATGATTGCCAAAACATAGACATTTACCTTATATCACCTTCAAACTATACATATACATAAACACACAAAGCACATACACATTGATATCTAAAGATAATTCAGATATCCGATCTGTGGCATGTTTTATTGACCCTGCAGTGTCTCAAA
Source organism: Amia ocellicauda (assembly GCF_036373705.1). NCBI lineage: Eukaryota > Metazoa > Chordata > Actinopteri > Amiiformes > Amiidae > Amia > Amia ocellicauda. Next base: position 42,504,399 of record NC_089859.1, read on the forward strand.
CAGCCCTTATAACTTATTATTTAAGCTTATGATTATTTAGAATAAAATGTCAAATAATCCCACTCGATTATTTCATTATTTCACTATCTCAGTTTTCTTGATCCATTGTGAAAAAGTTCTGTTATTTCCTCCTCATCTGTAGAGGCTACATTAGCCCACTCCCCGGTCTGATATTCTCGTAGTAACTGTATCCAAATGTTGGGCGGACATTTAGCCTTCACGATGATGTGTACATCGTGCGGGTGAAGGAGGTGAATAACCATCTTTTCATCTAGAATATCCCAAAAAGTTGTGTTACCCTGGTTTGGTTTTAATTTTGGGAGGGACGCCCATATCATTTCTTTTTCTCCTGGGGAGAAGGGGACATGGGTTTTAGTCGTATAGACTATTGATTGACCTTCCTCTTTACTCTGTCTAGTTTTGACTTGCATGGGTGCAGCTGGGACCGTTTTCAGAGCGGTCAGATCTGGATACAATGTATTATTATAACCAAAATCAGTGATTGATTTATATTCCGGATTATATGGGGGAGGAGCGCTAGCAAAACCTCCTTTTTCATATTCCCATGCTTTGCGATCTAAATCATCCCAATCGGGCCTGTCGTCCTCGGAGTGATCTGTGTCGCGACGCGCTCCTAACACGGCAGCACATCGCGCACCTACACCTTCACCTTTTCTGACCACTTTTCTTGCCCTTCTAATTTGCCTTGTAGTTCTATTAATTCTATCGTATTTTTCACAACTTCTGCTCTCAATTCACATTACTGTTTATGATGATCTTCCATTTCTGTTATTTTCTTTTCTTGATTCTCACCAACCTGACACAATATCACAATTCCTTTCTCTGTCTTATCTGGTTGTTGTTGCTTCCACCAGTCCCGGTGCTCCTTCGAAGACCAGTCTTTCTCCCAACTTCCTTCCAACATTTTCTTCTCTACATTCTGTTTTTTTATTTCTCAAAAAACCAATAATGCTGGTGTCACTCATTGTGACGATTTATCTGAAATATTACATTATTATATATTATAATATATATATATATATTATAATAAAAACAAACACTCTAGTAATGTACGGACACCCGTACATGACACTGGCTAAGGTAAGGGAACCCATAAACAACCATAAGCACCCCCGGACCTAGGACAGCCTGTAACTTGCTAACTTGCTGTTTTGTTTGCTTCTCATCGCTTGCTGCTAGTTGCATGCCAAACGAGTTCGTTCTGTCCAAAATATAAGCTTTTTTTCTTCTAATAAACTCAATACAAATACAGTGCACTAGCAACTATTTCCCTTTCAAAAGTTGTAGTCCCGTTTCAGTTAAAACAAAATGTGTGCTTCAAAGAAAGAAAATACTATTGCTGCTGACTTGTGTTTCTTTTCCCTCTTTACCTGCTCTTATCACAAAGCTTCTCAACACAATCTCAGGTGCAGGTGCACTCTGCGCTATCCTTTGCCCGAGCTTTGTCCAGGAAAACTCACTGTAGCCATCTTAGTTCAACACGGGCTCTCCTTACCTGCGAGTCACACGGGTCCAGTTCACTTTGCAAGTGAACAGTCTCTTCTCAGAAACAATAAGGAAACTTGGAAAGAAACACAATCCCAGGTCGGTGTTAAAAAAAAGTTCTTTGTTTTCATATTAAAAGAAAACATTTGTATTTTCTCTGCACACTTCACAGCTCCAATTAGCACACTCAACTAATCCCTGCCCCCCTCAGAACCGTCACTAAAGAAAGGTACTCACAGTCATTTTAAATATGACATCCTGTAGTGTTTCATTTCAAAATATGATCTTATTATCACTTGAACCAAATAAATCCTTTGACCCACTAATACCAAATTACAGTTAGGGGGGCCACAGGTGTGATTTGAAAATACGATCTTCCATGTCTTTCTGTTGTGTTTTGACCTGGGGATCTGTAATTGTCCAAGTGGCTACTGCACATGTACTTATTTAATATTAAATGTGTTATTTAATTAGGCTTGGTTCTGGTGAGCATGTACAAGACGTCAGCTTTTTAAATAACTGTGTGTATTGGATCATACACATTTTAGAAATACTCTCACAAACTTCCCGCATTGGTACCTCACCAGGGAGGTAGAAAACAGCAATAGCATTGAAAAAGTGTGATTGTAGTTCTGCTCTTCTGCAATATATTTCTACAAGATCTTTAACATCTTCTTTAACATTGTTTTAAAGGCTGGGACCAATATGGTGGAATATCTCCAACACACGGACATTGAGAGACTCGACCCCTTTGTGCTGCTGCTCAGAGACCAACTCTCAGTTGTCTCTGAGTAGGCTATGGATCAACTTCCTTTCCTAATATGAAGGAGACAATGGATACAAAACCTATAGGCAACTATGAAAAACAGGTGATTATTGTTATTCTTCTCATTATAAACTACTTAATACATCTCTCGCATAAAGTACAACAGGATAGTGGTGACGTCATTCAGGATTGGATTGCCATTGGTCAAAAGCCCTCTGAGAGAAATTGTGTGGCGACACTCCACACTCTTAGAAGAAATTGTTCTGCACAGAACCATAAAGGGTTCCTCGAGTAATCGCTCTGGTGGATCCCTTTATGGTTCTATGTAGAACCCCTTCAAAGGGGTTACATGAAGAACCCCCAAACATAGCGTTCTATACAGAACCATTCGTTTTAAAATGTTATATATAGAACCCATTCAAAAGGGGGACACGTGCTATACCTGAATTTGTTTTCCAAATACAATCTTTAAAAAATGTATGAGTTCATATATACAAACACACATACACAACGTAGAAATCACACTACTAGTGAAGTAACTTCATTTACATTATATGCCACAACTCCTCAATTTGGAACGCAAAAACAAGACATCTGATGTAAAAGTGTAAACTAATTACGAACAGCACTTTTGATTTTTATCTTCAATTCAGGGGCTACTTATTCGAACAGTAAACTGTATTCTCTCTTCAGAGTGACTGGAATGTTTTTGCCTACATTCAACTTAAATATGAAAGTTTCCAAAAACGGCATAGTTTTCTTTAAGGCTATTCAATGCCAAACACAAAATTCTCTCTGCTTTCAGTGCTTGTCCTTCAGCACAATTACACAGGTTCATGATGTTCTCATTTCAATACATTGTTTTCTTATTTAAACTATTTGACTTTGAGCTTACATTGAGAATAAAATCACTTTTGCAAGTAAAACCTGGCCAAGAAAGGAAGCAGCACTACAATAAAACAATACACAGAATACAAAGCAGTTCCTTCAAAAGTGAAAGTGATAAAGAGTGATGTCTGTCAGTAAATTACGTTGAGATACATATTGGTTATTTTGAATTAGGAGTCCAACTTCAATATCTTCTATTAACAAGCCAAAATACAGATCAGAATTACGGGTAATTGAAAAGAATATGTAGCGCCTAGGTAAGCTTGGATGTGTTCAGAGAAACACTAAAAACGGATTGGCTTTATTTGTGGAATGCAATCCTGAAGAGTATTTGATATTTTGGGTAATAAGCTGACCGAATATATTAGGAGAGCCATATGCACAAAATAGTATAGTCTCCTAGTGCACGTCACCGCCCTCTATTGCATAATCTACAACACCTTATACATCAAACCCAATTTACTAATATTATTGTTATGCATTCATTTGTCACATCTGCCTTTGCTGGCAAGGATAACAGTACAGGATCATCAAAATGTACTGTAACGAAACCTGTCCTAGTAAGGTCGTGTCCTAACTGGATTTGACAGAGGAGCGTGTAGCTGCCACCACCTTTGGTTTACCGGACGGTCTGGTCGAATAACCCTGGAAGCTAAAATTAGTGATGTTAAAGGGAGAGTGAAAAGCCAAGAGGAAGTATATAACCAAGTCTTTTTAATAACCAATTTAATACGCTGGGTACACAATGTGCAATTTAGGCAAATAGAATAACAATCACAGTATCACTAAACAATCCATAAAAAGTAAATATCCATTAAACAGTTAAGTTAATTTCTCCCTCAAATACATACGACCAATTAATATAATAAAACCGCAATTGACCTTCATTAAAGAAATACTAAAATAAACCATACAATAAACACCAATGTAAGTGAAAAGAAACCACAATATAAACATCAGATAAACCATACAATAAACACACCAATATAAGTTACCACAATTACAACAGCAATTTCAACTATAAAAGCAAAATACAAACTCTTCAATGTAAAGCCAAAAAAAAACAAAAAACGGGTTAATTGTTGTTTTAGATCAATTGATTGGAATATAGCTAATAGGATCAGCACAATCCAATCAATCAATCACTCACTTGGCCCCGTTACACAGACTGATTAATAGCAGTATGTTTAAGTCTAACCATAAATTCATAAATTAAAGCAAAGAAACTGTTACTATGTTTAAACTTGGTTTTATACAAGTCCTTGCCCAATGAAAACATGTAATCAAATACACATAATCCCACAAACAAACACATATAGATTTAAAACAGAGTCAGAGAGCTCCCGTCAACTGAACAGCTCCCCAGCATTTGGCGCACACTGCACACTGCACACTGCACACTGCACACTGCACACTGCACACTGCACACTGCACACTGCACACTGCACACTGCACACTGCACATGTAAAAACAAGCAGCCCCCTATTATCTGCACACAAACCAACACAAGCAATGCTAGCCGTAGAAAGAGTCTCTCTTGTGTCTTCTGAGCACTGCTTATATCCCCATCTGCTCCCGGTATGACATCCCGTGATTGGTCGCAATGCTCAGTCCAATTAGGGTTAATAAGAGCCAATTCAATCAGTGACAGAGCCGACTGGCTCATCACAGTACTACTATATTTACAGCATGACATAACAGCGCGGCGCTGGAGCGGGAAAGTGCGCTTCTTTTTGCACATCGTCTACATGCGCGAAAAGCCTGGACACTTGGGCTAAAAAAAAGACAAACATAGAAAGTGTGAAATATGAACGTTAACATTGTAGCGCAAACATTGGGCTTCGAGCCACGTGTAACAGACAGTGCGATTCAGAACAAAGTCAAAAATAGCTTCTGCACAACAATACAACTCTTAGCTAGTAAATTCATGTGGAAAATGGACGCCCCGTCTACAGGGCTGCGGCAAGTCGTGGCCTATTTGTTGGGGAAGGATGTTGAGCTCGGTTTTCCAAACGAGCCGCTGCATATTGACCTATGTCTATTGTCTAAATGTCTATTTATTTATTGATGTATTCATTTATTTATTTCAACATGTATTGATTCATTGATGATTTTCTCTGTGTATTCATTTTTAATTCTGGCATGGATTATCCTGCATACAAAAGCAAAGGCCCGGGACAGTGCGAGCATGACTTATACAGCGCAGTGCAATCATGGTCGCTGCTTGACATCGTCCTGCAAATAAAAAAACATTGGCTGGATGTCAAGTCACACATTGCCGGGCCAGACCTCGAACCCGGATCCTCCGGATCGTCACCCTGCTGCTCTCCAGCTGAGCTACTCCGGCAACGGAACATCGGCGCGGAAGGGCGCTAGTAACTGTGCGCTGTTTCTGCCGTCACTCATCTCCTGCAATGCCGTGTTTATGTGAGAGCTGTGACGCGCTGTAGCAGCAACTACATGTTTACTACATCTCATCTCCTCTGGGGTTTCAGTGTTTGTGAGACGGTGACACTAAACGCTGAAGTATAATGTCGGCCAATAAGCGCACTGGACACCGCCCACTGGCTGTGATTGACACAGCGGGCTTGTATGACGTCATTCACTGCTACAATGATCGAGCGCAGAAATACACCGTGGTCGTGCAAAAATGCTTTTTCTACTCTTGCGGTTTTTATTTTACACTACAGGAATAAATAACTAAACCAATATTAAATACATAGATACATGTCCCTGCCGATTCCAATGTTGGCGATTCATTGAACATGTAGCACTATTTGCACATGCATGTATTTATTGTCTCACATTAGAGATGAGATGTAGAAAACATGTAGTTGCTGCTACAGCGCGTCACAGCTCTCACATAAACACGGCATTGCACATGCCTGTAGCCAAAGTCCGTTTTTTTGTCTTCATTAAAATGATCCTTTACAGGAGTATTACATGCGAAGCCAAGGCCGGCCCTATCGGAACAGGCAAATGCTAGGGGCGCCCGAAAGAGTGAACATTTGTACGGAGGTTTGTTGCACTCAGTGCTTGTTATTGTGTGGAACCAAGTCACAGCAATTCCTGGTTATTAGCCAATAGGATGTGAGTGTTAATATGGGATGTCCTGTATAGAGCTGCTGTTAGGGAGTCAGTCAGTGAGTTGCACTGGGCAACAGCGGCACTTTGTACTGTCAAAAACAACACAAACACAGCTATTGGGTTTTGCTGATTTCTATACATAAGCAGCTCAAATTGGACATTGTCAACCTCGCCTCTAAAATATAAAAGTGCGCACACGACCGGGGGTCACGGTGCCATAGCTTGTGTTCACCTAGAAACTCGTCCGGCAGCGGCGGACGCAGCGGATTTCAGTGCAGACGCGTTTCAGCAGCGACACGTTTCCATCACACCCACCGGCACCGCGTCCAGTTTGCATATATAATGTTGCTTGATATGGGATTTTCCGCTGCTGATGTGTGGTTGTGAAGCAAAGATATGTTTGAGTCCAAATCTGCCTGATTTCATGGAGATTTTGAGCTGTTTTTTGACTTGTCTCCAGTTGTTAAAATCTTCCCCAGAACCCGCACCCTGAATTACTCAATCGTCTTCGCCCTCATTTTTCAACACTAATTTTGTGCAGTGCACAGTGGGACAAAGGGAAATGCTACAGACTTTAATCTAATAAGACACAAAATGCTTGAAAGTTTCTATTATGTTTATCTATATGACTACAATAATCTTTAACAAATTAAAATGTAAGTGGTCTGAAACCATTTTAATACAAATATATACATTTATTTAACCAGTTGATTTTTGTACTTTGTGAAATGAATGTACTAAATATAAGCAACGGGGTAAATGACTAATTCACAGATTTAGTCCATGTCTGGACCTTGATTATACCTTGACCAAGAAATGTGGACCCTGACACAACATAATTGACTACCCCTGCTGTAGAACATTGCTACATTATGCATATTGCACTAAGGTGTCTGTAATATCGTTTTTTCGTGCAATACTTTTATAATACTGTATTTATAATTCATTTTATGTCACTTGTTTCTTTAATACTGTTTTTATACTGTTTGTGTGGGGGTTTTGTTTCTAAAATAAAGAAGATCTCAAAGACATAAAGCTATGCAGTCTGTGAGTGTATGAACACAATGACCCTGCGATGCAGGGGGCACCACTTAAAATCTTGCCTAGGGCACCAAATTGGCCCTGTGCGCAGCAACTGACGTTATGCAAACGACATCAAGCTGGATAGTGAGTATGGGGTGAAAAGAGCAGGAGAGACGGGAGAGAAAGCAGGCAGCAGCGTCATTGTCGCAGAATATTGAACATATGTTCAAAAACACTGCCAAACAGGGTAAGGTTGTTATATTTACTACCTAATCTAACAGTTGAGATAGATAACGCTAACTACGTGCTAGCAAACAGTCGTCAACTCCACGCAGAAGGTAGCTAATGTTTTTACTCGTGTGTGTCTGTGTCTGTCAGATTACACAAAAACTACAAGACCGATTTTCACGAAACTCAGTGGAGGGGTGTAGCATGGGTCAAGGAAGAACACAGTAAATTCTGACCATTATCCATCCAGTGGGACTAGCTAGCTACAGTGACCGATTCAGAAGATTTTTACCCTGAATATGTGTGATGTGTCGGCGCTCCATTCACGTGTGTGTGTGTGTGTGTGTGTGTGTGTGTGTGTGCGCATGTGTCTGTGTGTCTGCGTGCGTGCATGCGTGTGTTTGGACTGAAAAAGGTGGTACATGATCTTGGTAAGCAATTTGACAACATTGTAGTAAATATTTTCGGTGCATCAAAAAGCGTCCTCGTTAAGATACCAGCAGACAAGCTAATCCAGCACAAATTAGTGCATAAAAAGTAACCAAAATGAAGTATTTAAACCTCATAATTGAATACAAAATGAGGGGAAAAACTGCAAAAAGGTCCACTTTTTGAAAAAAAGAACCCCCCTTCCACTAGGCTGGCTACGGGCCTGTTGCAGGAGATGAGTGACAGCAGAAACAGCGCACAGTTAATAGCACTCTTCCGGGTCTTTCCGGAGTTGCCCGAGTAGCTCAGTCGGGAGCGCGTCAGACTGAAGGTATGAAGCCCCAGGTCCGATCCCTGGCTCTGGCAATGAGCTACACTGTTTCCACTTCCACACTTTTACTCTGCACAACAATCTGACGCAGAGCAACCATGATTTTACAGCAAAGTGAAATCATGGTCACTCTGCTTCAGATTGTTCTGCAAAGTAAAAGCTTTCATTTCATGTTGTGTAAAAAAAGTGCAAAAGTCCAAAAGTGTCTTGACAAGTGTTGAAATTAAAGCTAGACCCACGCTAACGCGATTCTTTAAATCCCAGACGATATTTAAAATGGTGGGCTGCTCACATTTAACGACAGGCAGGATTTCACGGAATTTAGGTCTTTTGCATCATGATGCCCCAAAACAACTATTGTTATTTGAGGTATTTGAATCAATACTTATGAAAGTCAAAATCAAAAACTCAAAATAATGTAACTTGTTTTCGTGGATGTGCTCGACTCTCATTGGCTGCTGCCGGTCTCGGACCCGAGTCGCATCTTTAATATGAATTGTGTTGGATCTACTCGCCTGCCTGGCGAGCTGCAGGTTTGAGCAGAGGGCAGCGGCTCATCGGTTAGGCCCCGACCTGCTGCTTTCTGTTCAACCGGACACTCAATGACTCCATTGAATGAACAACCGGCTTAGATTGTACTTTTCAAATTGTGTAAAAAATAGTTGGTTCTTTAATATGTTATTCATACAATTCTATGCTTAACTTAAACCCTCTACAGTTAAAAATAATGAAAATGCTCTGATTAAGGTTCAATTAAGCAATCGAGAGCTCTGTTGGAACAGATACCACAGGCAGTGCCCATCTTGCCCATCTTGCCAAAGACTATCAACATCAATATTATTAGCATTAGTAATGTAACTATTCTCAATTTCCCAGCTGAGCTCACAGACACTTTCACTGACCCCCCCCTCCTTCCTGGGGGGTGAATCCCTTCCTAATTGATAGGGTATTTCTGTTAGTGAAAGGACTATTTCCATACAATATCATGACTTTAGACTTTAAACTATCTCATTCAATGATTTATTTATTTTACATTAAGTTATACCTTCAGTAACTTCCTTATTTTCCCTCATATTCCATTCAACCACCTTCACAACTCTCATGCTGAAAGTGGCAGCACATGTCTTTCACACATATCAAACTCCCTTTTTCCAGCTTCCCAAGCCTTATCAACTCTTAAACCCCTCGTCAACTTCCTCAAACCTTCCTCAACATCGCTCAGACCCACTAAATTGCTCTGTATCCTAAAAGCTGTTCTTTCTCCTTTTCCTAATTTCTTACAAGAAAATTCAAGTTATATTTATTGACATGTATTATTACTATTTATACACACATTTCACTCCATTATTTTAACTAAAATATTTACTTAACAAAATATCTTTTAGAAAATAAGCCTTTTAATTGATTTCAATAATGATTCCCAGGTACCTCAGGAAAACAAAGTTTCAAAAAATGTGTCCAGTCAATGATTTCCCCAATGAAGAGTTTGCGTGGGCACTAAGACTGTCCACCTGCGCGGCTCATATGTCCTTATTGTGTCAACTTCCTCCTATTGAAGTCCAATCTACACCGGTACATGTTCAGAAGAACTGTTCCCGAAACTAGGTTGAACTGATCAATAGTTAATTTCTTACCTACACATTGTATTTAGGGATCTTATATCTGGGAATTTCAAAAACTCTTCATTGTGGAACTCACAGCTACCAAACGACCCTTTAATTTCCTGGAGTATCTGGTTATCTATTGAAGACTCTGTATAGGAAGTTGAAGAAAGTGTTTTGTGATAATTATATAATGTTTTATATTAATACTAGCATTAGAAGTAGTTTGTATACAGACTGAGCAGATTAGATTTAGCAGCACAAGTAAAGGGTCAACAAGGTTGATTTGTTAGAAACTCCTGTCAGAAATGAAAGATCACCCAGTGCCGAAATAGCCTACAGATGTCTGCTGAGAATTTGTTTATGACTTAATCGTTTCTCCAGATAGGCAGGAATTGTTTCTGTTAACGAGCGATTGACACTAGGTAAATGACGACCGTGGGATCGCATCTTCCTAGTGCACATCAAAGACGGACATCTGCTTTGGATCCATCACCTCTTCACGGGAGGACAGATCATAAAACGGACCCGGACCTGTATCTTCTGATTGGATGAACGGCCATAAGATGTTACGTCATTTTCCTATAAAGCTGCACTCATGTTGGTAAACATTAAGTTCTCACTGAAGGAATTATTCCTGACGTGGGGCTTCCGAGCGGCTTGATTAAAGTTCTATTTGCTTTATCTCCACGATTTCTCCACTTATTTGCGAGACGGTTCTACATCTATGTATTCATATCTTCACCATATTTTACTGTTTCCTCAGATTCCCATTTCAGAAATTAGCTCAAATTCAATTTTCAACATTTTATTTTGTATTTCTGGGTTGTAAAATAGTATTTTATTTTTATTTTCTCCTTTAAATGGTTCAATGTTAATTTAGCTCACTTCTTCAATGCTTGTCATTTTATATTTCTATAGTATCCTTCAAATTCGTACCCTTTGACTACTTCACTCATCTTAAATCCAAGGTCTAATTTATTTCAGGTATTTTATGCTGGCCCCAAACATTTTCTGAAAATAAGACTATAATATATCACTATTCTGTTTACATTCTCCTGCCTGGATTTTACATCAGGCTGTCAGGGCTGCACCAGAGTGCTGCTCCTGTGGATGTCAGCCTTTCATTTCCCTTTAATTTGACTTTATAGAATTTGTCCATAATATGATTTTTAACAAACAAATCCTTGTCCTTCTGGGTCTTAGACGACACCATTACTATTTATTTACTTTATTATTACTTTATTTTTATTATTTAGTGTATATTGTGTATTACTTTAACATTATTCTCATAATAGAATATATAATTTATTTATAATTTGTGATGCCTTATGCACTCTATATACAGTTAAATGTTTAGATCCAGCCTGGAGCTGAACCTCTGGAGCCACTGGGGAGCTGTTCAGTTGACGGGAGCTCTCTGACTCTATTTTAAATCTATATGTGTTTGTTTGTGGGATTATGTGTATTTGATTACATGTTTTCATTGTTTAAACTTGGTTTTATACAAGTCCTTGCCCATAGTAACAGTTTCTTTGCTTTAATTTATGAATTTATGGTTAGACTTAAACATACTGCTATTAATCAGTCTGTGTAACAGGGCCAAGTGAGTGATTGATTGATTGGATTTTGCTGATCCTATTAGCTATATTCCAATCAATTGATCTAAAACAGCAATTAACCCGTTTTTTTTTTTTTTTTGGCTTGTTGTGAATTTTGGCTTTACATTGAAGAGTTTGTATTGTGTGCTTTTATAGTTGAAATTGCTGTTGTAATTGTGGTAACTTATATTGGTGTGTTTATTGTATGGTTTATCTGATGTTTATATTGTGGTTTCTTTTCACTTACATTGGTGTTTATTGTATGGTTTATTTTAGTATTTCTTTAATGAAGGTCAATTGCGGTTTTATTATAATAATTGGTCGTATGTATTTGAGGGAGAAATTAACTTAACTGTTTAATGGATATTGACTTTTTATGGATTGTTTAGTGATACTGTGATTGTTATTCTATTTGCCTAAATTGCACATTGTGTACCCAGCGTATTAAATTGGTTATTAAAAAGACTTGGTTATATACTTCCTCTTGGCTTTTCACTCTCCCTTTAACATCACTAATTTTAGCTTCCAGGGTTATTCGACCGGACCGTCCGGTAAACCAAAGGTGGTGGCAGCTACATGCTCCTCTGTCAAATCCAGTTAGGACACGACCTTACTAGGACAGGTTTCGTTTCAGTACATATTGATGATCCTGTACTGTTATCCTAACCAACAAAGGCAGATGTGACAAATTAATGCATAACAATAATATTAGTAAATTGGGTTTGATGTATAAAATGTTGTAGATTATGCAATAGATCTCAACGTAATTTACTGACAGACATCACTCTTTATCACTTTCACTTTTGAAGGAACTGCTTTGTATTCTGTGTATTGTTTTATTGTAGTGCTGCTTCCTTTCTTGGTCAGGTTTTACTTGCAAACGTGATTTTATTCTCAATGTAAGCTCAAAGTCAAATAGTTTAAATAAGAAAACAATGTATTGAAATGAGAACATCATGAACCTGTATAATTGTGCTGAAGGACAAGCACTGAAAGCAGAGAGAATTTTGTGTTTGGCATTGAATAGCCTTAAAGAAAACTATGCCGTTTTTGGAAACTTTCATATTTAAGTTGAATGTAGGCAAAAACATTCCAGTCACTCTGAAGAGAGAATACAGTTTACTGTTCGAATAAGTAGCCCCTGAATTGAAGATAAAAATCAAAAGTGCTGTTCGTAATTAGTTTACACTTTTACATCAGATGTCTTGTTTTTGCGTTCCAAATTGAGGAGTTGTGGCATATAATGTAAATGAAGTTACTTCACTAGTAGTGTGATTTCTACGTTGTGTATGTGTGTTTGTATATATGAACTCATACATTTTTTAAAGATTGTATTTGGAAAACAAATTCAGGTATAGCACGTGTCCCCCTTTTGAATGGGTTCTATATATAACATTTTAAAACGAATGGTTCTGTATAGAACGCTATGTTTGGGGGTTCTTCATGTAACCCCTTTGAAGGGGTTCTACATAGAACCATAAAGGGATCCACCAGAGCGATTACTCGAGGAACCCTTTATGGTTCTGTGCAGAACAATTTCTTCTAAGAGTGTGGAGTGTCGCCACACAATTTCTCTCAGAGGGCTTTTGACCAATGGCAATCCAATCCTGAATGACGTCACCACTATCCTGTTGTACTTTATGCGAGAGATGTATTAAGTAGTTTATAATGAGAAGAATAACAATAATCACCTGTTTTTCATAGTTGCCTATAGGTTTTGTATCCATTGTCTCCTTCATATTAGGAAAGGAAGTTGATCCATAGCCTACTCAGAGACAACTGAGAGTTGGTCTCTGAGCAGCAGCACAAAGGGGTCGAGTCTCTCAATGTCCGTGTGTTGGAGATATTCCACCATATTGGTCCCAGCCTTTAAAACAATGTTAATGAAAGGTACTCACAGTCATTTTAAATATTACATCCTGTAGTGTTTCCTTTCAAAATATAATCTTATTATGACTTGAACTAAATAAATCCTTTGACCCACTAATACCAAATTACAGTTAGGGGGGCCACAGGTGTGATTTGAAAATACGATCTTCCATGTCTTTCTGTTGTGTTTTGACCTGGGGATCTGTAATTGTCCAAGTGGCTACTGCACATGTACTTATTTAATATTAAATGTGTTATTTAATTAGGCTTGGTTCTGGTGAGCATGTACAAGACGTCAGCTTTTTAAATAACTGTGTGTATTGGATCATACACATTTTAGAAATACTCTCACAAACTTCCCGCATTGGTACCTCACCAGGGAGGTAGAAAACAGCAATAGCATTGAAAAAGTGTGATTGTAGTTCTGCTCTTCTGCAATATATTTCTACAAGATCAAGAACGGGCTCTGAAAACACTGAGGGTACAGGACGAGGACAGCGAAGCAATGAGCAACACTTGATACAGGATAAGAGCAACGGATACTTAGAATTTATAGGTGTAGGCCCCGTAGTAAAATATTCCCATCCGTTTTCATGGTACAATACTTTGATAATGACCCCCAATAGTCTTTCAAATGCCTGAATATCTGATAAACATTTTTTTTTCTGAATTGAAAACCCCAGCTGGCTATGCATTCGTTTGGCACCATATAACATTTCGGAATCTGTGCATTCTTTACCCTTCCACAGGCGGTACACACTGGCAGCAAAACATAAATTGTTACCTTGGTTTATGTCTATTATTTTACTAAATAATATACCTTTTAAGCGCCTCCGCGCACCACCACCACCTTGCATATTTCTAATCACAGTGACCGTTATTCGCAAACTCACATGTGATAGAATTTTGTTGTGACTTTGTAGTAAATTAGCTATGCTCTCTAAGAAATCTGCAGCGTCCAGCTCCCCCACATTTCGCCTCCTCGATTAGAAAGGATTATTTAATGACCCCGAGCTCGGTCTCAGCTGTACAAAATCATTAGGACCCACATTGTGTGATATTTCATTTAGCAATCCTTGCACAGCTCCATGCACAATACGGACAGCATTCATATAAGATTGTACCAGATCCAGGTTCACAAACCTGAATTCTTCATAAAACTCCATAGCCCGAAACCTATTAATTTCTCGGTCATAGCGACGAATAATCTCCAAAAACCCCCAAGGAGGGTCCCCGCCAACGCCACCCTCAGCCATTTGTTCATCATTTTCATTATTCATCTCTAACATTGCAGCATCACCACCCCCGAACTGATTATCATTGTTATTAGCTACCGATGCTAGTTCCTTAGATACATCCTGATCTATATATTCCTGAATTTCCAAGTTTACCGGATGGCCTCCCGTCTGGAGAGTGTGCAACAGTGTCTGTGACCGTGCTAATTGTGACACATTTGTTCTAAATTTAAGCCTACGCAGCATTCTTTTCGCAGCATTAATTTTATTTCGCATTACCCCCCTAATTACACAAGCAGACTGACAGTTTTTGTGCTTCTCCTTTTTCATTGTTTGTCAATTGTTGTTTTCAGAATTGGTTGTTTTTTGTAACAACCCTTCTCGATCTTGCAGAGACTGATTGATTCACAGTGTGAATTACAGATTCATCAAACTCTCATCAGAAACGGGTCAATTCCCTATTTGTTTTAACAAATTTGTCAAAACATGTATTTTGCACTGAGCGGTGTTTAACGCCTCCACAAGCTGACTGCATATCTTGCTAAACACCAGGGCCCTACAATCACCAGGGGTCTGTATGTCAACACAGGGTGATTGATCACATTTCATCTCAGTATCCCCACTAGTGGTGGCTTTAAACGTGCTTTTACCCCGTTTACCTCTTTTTACAGTAGCGGAGCTCGGTCGGTTCACTTTCACACATTGCACCCCCACATCGGTGGTGTCGTGTGCCACCCGGTTTGTCTTACTCAGGGCTTTTCTGGGCGCTGTGTTTCCCCTTTGTGTGACTGGTGGCTGTCTCCCCCGCTGTAGAACGGACCTCCCTTTATCAGCACGATCGGATCTCTTCAGCTGTTTTCCACTTGACACGCCTCTCAAGCAGGGCAATGCAGGCTGTGCCGCATTTTTAGCTATAATAAAACAAACATGTCAATTACACTTTATACAGTGACTTTTCACTACATTTCGAACAAATACAAAATATAATAATATTATTATTATTATTATTATTATTATTATTAATAACATTGGTAAAAACGGTGAATGTTACACACCTCCATTCAAAGTTTGCTCTGTGACTTGGGGTGGGTGGGGGAGTGTGTAGTTATGTGGGTTAAACAACTGTCAAATCAAAAAACAAAGATTGGTCACATAAATGTACACGATATTATGTTTTAGAAGATGTAATTAATTCATAATATGTAACAACTTGTTCTATGGCATACCATGAAATCTGAATAAAACTGGCCATTAAACACATTGCTTTGGCCCACCTTCAGAACACGTGTCTCCTGCGGTTTGGAAGGCGCTGTTCGGGACGTAGGCGTTGGGGGTTGTGAGTTCCACTCTCCGTGGTCCCCTGCGGGGTGCTCGGCCCGACAGTCTCGGCTCTGTTATTCTGTGCTGTAATATCTCGGTTCTCTCTCACCTTAAATTATACAAACCATGAACTATGCATGATATACTAACACTTTTAAACCCAACTCTATTACTATAAAAAACATTCTTACCAACAATACATGATAACGCATTTACTAGCTCTTCCTCATCAAATGGACCCCAGTCAGATGCCATTATGAAGAGTGTGTCCCTTCATATATTATATTGGATGTGTAAAATTAACTGCTTGGAGCGGCTTATTTATGGGGGGGCAAAATGGTATTTCATAATTTTTCTAAGAATCACACAAAATTGTATTCCACATAACATACCAGGAAACCGCCAAAAATGTTGTTCTTATTACAGAATTCAGTTGGGGCGGTATGTTGGGGTGTCTATTTCACTCCGATAAAGTTGATCTCCAACAGACATCTGTATCTATGCGTGCTATGGTCATGGTCTCACGTTCAAAACAACGTGTACACACTGGATGAGGTGACCATTTGGAGAGATAAATTGTTATCACATATTTGTTATGGACACGAGCCTAATGGGTACAAATGACTGTACCCACGTGGCACCCATACACGCACCCAACTCCGCCCACACTCCTCCTCCTCTGTAGAGCCACTGCCCCCAATTTACCCACGTGTCCCCACACACGCCCCCAACCCCACCCACACCCCGCCTCCTCTGTAGAGCCACCGGCCACCATTTACAGTATAAAGAGCATGCTGGTAAACACAGAAAACATGTCACCCGTTCGGGACAGAACAGGTCTGCGGTAACTGGTGGAAACCCCCATAGCGCACTATGGCTACACCAGCTAAGAAGACACCCCCTAGCGACCACGCTGCTGATGAAGATGCGGGGGCACCTAACACAAAATTAAGATGGTCGGAAGACAGGGACCCAAAAGAGGTAACACTTTATTTTACTTTAAAAACGTGTTTAGAATATTATTATTAATTTTAAACGTATGCCGGTGTTTACATGCTGTTAGGCCGTATGTGTGTATATATAAATTTCAATGCAAAGTGAATTTAAATGCATGTTTTCTTCTTTGTATGTTTATCAAAAGAATAGTGTCAGCGCTCCTCCTCCGAGCCCCAGGGATGCTCTCCCAATGTCTGATGAAGACGAAGGTGTCAACACTGGTGATGAGTCTGAAGATGATGACAAGGACCATGAACATGGCAGGCAGGATAAAACCTCAGACACTGATGATGGATTTGGACCATCAATGGAAAGAGAGGTAAATATACAGGTCCTACAACTGTGTTTAGTTGTGTACTTCTTTACTGACCGACACACATTACAGTTTTAAGTGTTATTTTCTTTTCTCTTCATTAGAATAGTGGAGTACCAGACACCAGTGATATGGATTCCTCTGTCAACTCTTTAAGACCCCGAACAAGATTGAACATTGCATGCTTCTGTTCTTGCCTTGCTAGAACCCACAAGAGTTTTGATTCAGACAGGGAAGTTCCGAGATATAATTGTAAAAACTATGATGATCATGTAACACTAGTGATGACACACACCATAAAGGGCATTATTGCGCTAGTGTTACAACATTGTATTGGCCGTGAATTAGTTGATAAGTGTGAGGCCTGTCTGATAGGTGACCCCAGCCAAGCACAGCATCTCTGTCTAACTTTAGATCACGAGCAAGGGAGTGTCTGGAGTAGTGTCGCTCTTATATGTAACAAAATAAGTGTCACCCACTTTCTAAATGTTGTGTTATGTGTTGCACGTGCCCTATGTGGGCTATGCATCACCAGACAGACTGAGAAAGAAGTGAAATCTCTTTTGCATAGCTTAGAAACATGCACAACGGAATTAATGTTTAGTTCCCCCCCCCCGCTGTACCGAACCCATAACGAACCGAGACTTCAAAACCGAGGTACGTACCGAACTGTCAGTTTTGTGTACCGTAACGTTACACCCCTAACAAATGCTGTTAAACGGCATATTTGAAACAATACATTTTTGGGAAACAGTCGCGGCTATCTAAGTTTATTTATTCAACGTTGCAGAACCTGAAGGGGAGGGAGTCATATCTCAAAGGAGATCTGATAACACTTTATTTTAAGGGGCCAGAAGTATGCATTAGTTAAGCACAAACACACTTGTAATTAATTTTTAACTTTACATATTAGTCATTATTTATTAAACATTTGAAGGATCCACATTCATGCAATGAATAAACATAAACCTAGTAATTAATGATTAACCGAATGCACAGTAAATGCATTTTAGCCATTATTTACAACTTAGCAAACCATATATTATTGTAGTGTTATGTTGGGTGTATTTTGATAAGAGCATTTTAGCTCTGAGCTGAAGCACTGATCTAAAGAAGACCTCTCCCCCCACCAAAAGTTATCAGAGTTCCTTAACTCATCAGCTTGGAACTGGTTTACATCAAAGTGACAGTTTTGGGGAGGATGGCACCGAGAATAGGCCAAATAGTTTGGAATCCTGCTATGAGATAGGAGAAAGGGGCCTGTAGGTAATAAAAACTCTTTGAAGTGGACGAGAGCCGAAATCCCGACATAGAGCTACGAACCCGGGCCAACCGGCATTTCCAAAAGATGGCATGGATTGACATCAGTCATAAATCAAGCCCCCCTCCAATAGGACACTGGGGGCTGAAACCGAAATCCAATCTAAAAAAATCAAGAACCAATCACCTATTGATCTGACAGACTATAAAGAACAGCGCACGGTCTCTCTCTCTTACTCTCTCTCTCACCTGAACCAGAAACTCGCAACCTGTAGCTCTGTTGCCAGAACCGGAACCAGAAACCAACCAAGTCTTTGCCGGCAACAGAAGAATTAAACTGGGAGAAGGAGATTGAGCCGTACGAAGAATTCTTTTAAAGGACTTTATTAAATAAATAACTTTACAGACCCACCTGATCAGTGGAGTTTTACAGCTGGACAATTGACTAAGTCGACTGAATACGAAAGTGTCAGTCATTTAAATAGCTATTTGAGTCTTAAGAAACTTGACCCTTGGAACGAACAGGGCCCTGCTTTCCTCAAAGACTTTGTCTTCAAGTAACTACGGTGGAACCCTGCTTACAAAGAAGATTTTGTGCACAACCTTGGAGCCTTCAAACCAATGGAAAATCTGTTTGGAAAAGACTCTACATTCGCGAAACCCCAACTTCCAGGTGCATCGACTGAGTGGAAGTTCTTGGACAAAGCCGAACCGGACTGCCTTTGTTCCAAACCACACGGACCTCGTGCCGTGTGCTGTTATCTGAGCCCGAAGCCAGAGAGGCCTCTCTGCGACGAAGTTCAGATAAGTTTAACAGTTTGGAGTTTGTGATTCATGACATTTAAGAAATCAATTAGAAATGTTAATCTGTGATTCATAACTCTAGAATGTGTAATATCATTTAGTTTTCTTAAATATAAATGTGTGTTGCATTCAACTGTTTTGTTGATAATTTTAGAAATAAAATCTGTCAACGCCGAGAAATATCTTCTCATTCCTGTTTAACTGTTTAGTCTGAAATTGACACAAGTGAATAGACATTAGATTATTGGTGGCCCTGCCTATCCTTAATCATTGAATAATAATCAGTTAAGGGAAATTGTGGTAACAAGTAATGATAGGATCTTTCTCTGTACCTAAACGTTAATGAGACTGATATATATATATATATAACGAGAAGTTACCTGACATAAATACTAACCTGCGTAGTTATTTAATGTCTGACTAACAATACTAATGAGAGACTCACCTTCGTCTTACTAACCGGTATTGTAGTCAATGTGTTTATAACCTTTTTTGTTTAAAGATTTGTGTGTTATCATATGCGATCCCATGGTCTTTGATTTGGTCACGGAAGTGATTTGTCTTTGATTTGTTGATCTAGAGTTGAATTTTAATTAGTTTTTCCCTTTTGTATAATTAGTGTAGTGCTACATTTAGTCTTTGTTTTTGAATAAATTGACAATTTATATCTGTCTGCGTCCAATTATTACAGAAATTGAGTTCTACAAGACTCCAGGATTCGTGATAAGGTAATACTATAAATTCACTTCTTTAATTGAAATTTATAAGTGTACCTTATACATAATGTATCTATTAAATTAACTGAACAATATGAAGCTAGTAACTATGTTTAATTAGTGCTGGTTTTACAGTTATAAATTGCTCAAATATTGTAAGAAAGACAATTTGACCGCCTGTTCTAAAGTGAAAGTTATATTCACATTAATTATTGCACTAATTCAGTGATATTTATGTTTATTGGCCTAGAATAAGGCAATAATTATGGCTAAACTGCCAACAACACAGTACTAAAGAGAATTGGACTCCCTGTTGTAAAGATTTACACTAGGGGTGTCCCGAAGCACAATACCTTATTCGGAAAGGCACGGATAATGGCTTCAAAACCAATAACGAATAATTTTGCCGAATAATATGCGGCTAAGGCTGAGACAGTCACAGCTTGTGTTTGATGGATAACAGGTGAGCCAGGGGATCATATCACGAAACTTAAATGTCTGAAATCACTAGGCAATAATGTCCGTGTGAAATGAATGTGTGTAAACTTTAGGAATGAAATGAGCGCAAATCAAATAGCAGCTCTCTGCGCTTCTCTCTGAAATCAGAGCTTTAACGGGGTGCTTGAATATGATTTCACTTTTCTAACTTTAGTTAGTGTGTAATGTTGCTGTTTGAGCATAAACAACATCTGCAAAGTTACGAAGCTCAAAGTTCAAAGCAAAGGGAGATATTTGCTGTTAAAGAAATCGTTTTTTAAGGACTACAACAAACGGCTGGGTTAGTGACATCACTAACCCTAGAATTGACATAAACCCCGTCCCCTGAACACAATTCAGAGATTATCAAGACAGAATATGCTAATCAATGAGTAGAAGATAACTAAACATAGTCCAGTTAACATAATAGATGGTGAGGTACATTACTACACACAAATAATATGGTTTGCTAAGTTGTTAATATGAAAGAATGTTGATCCTTCAAATGTTTAATACATGTTAAATAATGGGTAATATGTCCTTACTAATCAGAATTACTAGTGTACTTATGCTTAACTAATGCATCATTCTGGACTATTCAAATAAAGTGTTACCACAGTTCTTAATGACATGCATATTTTGGACATAGTCAGGTGCAAAAACAAGAAGGTTACTTTGTTGTCGGTGTTTGCGCAGAGGTTGCGTATGTTTGCGCACAGATAGCGGATAATCGCTCGCACCTTGGAACCTATTTCCGGGAGCGCGTTGTTGAGCCACCAGGCTCTGTTTTGTGCGGATGGGCGGCCGGAGCGCGTTAAGGGTTTTCTGTTACAACGTTGTCGTTAATAACTAATGATCTTCGCATGCAAGTCAATCAATCAAAACTAACTTGAGCTGGACAATAACTTTATTCTAGAGCTGCTGTAAAGCCAAAACAATCTCTGTCACTTTCATTTCTTATCACTGGAAAGCTGCTTTCAAACAATTCATATTGTTAAAAGCGCTATATAAATGAAGGTGATTGACTTCCCTTGCATAGACTTTTTGTCACTGCTGGTTTTACTGTTCTAAATAACAGTAGGACTTAGCCTAGATTTAATACCAGATTTCTTTGTTTTTTAAGTTCAAATGTATTATTATGTGAATTGGTACTTAAGTAAATGGTGTGTGATTATATGCATGACATTCATTCGGTGACAGTGGAATACAAACAGTCTTACCGGTGTATTCTCAACATCAGTTTCATCTGAATCCGTATATCCGTGTATCATAACAGCTTCACATTATTTATTGGCCCCGACAGTGTAAAAACAAATTAAATGCATTAGATAGGTCTACTTACTGCTCACAAACTTG
The DNA here is from genome assembly GCF_036373705.1 of Amia ocellicauda. NCBI lineage: Eukaryota > Metazoa > Chordata > Actinopteri > Amiiformes > Amiidae > Amia > Amia ocellicauda. Next base: position 42,526,205 of record NC_089859.1, read on the forward strand.
ATAGAGGCAGCGTACACTGGCCAGCCATGTTTTGGCTTTTTCCCTTTCTGCCATCCCACAGCAGCTGAACAGTCAGTTTGCGGGTATCCATCGTCATCCATCTTGGTGTCATCATATTTACGTATGGCTTCGGTTTCCACCTCGCTATACATCCCAGCATCCTCCCCACTGACCCATTGGACCACTGCAAACTTTCTCATCACACCTTGGGCTTTAGAAGAGTTTGGCTTTTAGTGAATTTAGATCACGGCTGTTTCATCAGATCTCACATGGGAAGGTCACAGTTTTGTGTCTTGTGAGTCTGATTGTAGCGTCATGGGCATCATTTTTGCTTTGTAAGACCAGTTTGCCAGACACAGACATAATGCTAGGCCAGCTAAATGTCAGCTGCATGCAAGTTAGCTGCAGATCTGTGAAAGATTAGTACAATCGATAATGAGGGCTGTCGATTTAACGCGGTAATCTGATTCATTAACGTTAGTTGTGAGAAACTAACGCGATTCAAATATTTTAACTCAATTAACCCACCCGCCCCTGACCAACGTAGGTAGATTTGTGTAATGAAATAGATTCAAAACTGAATCGCTTGACAGTAAAAAAAGTAAATGTAGTCTAATGTTAACGGTATAATACCCATTCAACATAAACCAACAAATACATGAATCCAGTTCACGTTACCTAAATACACGAAGCAAGGGCAATATCAAAGTTGTTGCTGGCTCAGTTAGCTCCTAGCAAGGTAACCTTAACTCTTGCAACTGTTGTCTTATTGAACAAACCAACTACTTTGCTTATAAATTACTAAATGAACCAACCTGAATCAACACAAATCCCTGAGTAATAATTACAACAAGATACAATTATTCTTTCCTTCGGGGTGACGTTAGAAATCCATGTTTAATCGATCTGAAACCTCTGTTGAAACTTAAAGCAACGGCCCGTTTTACCGCTGTCTGGCTGCTTCAATGAGTCAGTGATCTGGATTTCTATTGGATCCCGCGCAGCAGTTCAAACATCAACCAATCGGCATATTGTATGGTCTTATGGCCCTAATTCACTTGCCTACATGTAGCGATGTGTTTTCTATTATGCAAAATGGCGAAACGAAAATTGTGTTGCTTTAACAGTTGCCAAGAAGAAAGAATGATTCCTCGTCGTACTCGGACCAGGTGGAAAACAAGGCAAAACTTGTTTTTCCAGCAAAGTTTTGGTCATATTGATAATTTATAGGCCCTAGAAATGTGTGTATTAAATATGATAAACTATAATATATTCATAAATAGGCATTATACTTATTGTTGAACATAATTGTACAAATAATGTTTAGTTTAAGTTATGTTAAGTTTTAAGGTTTTAAAAATGTGTTTAAAATGTTGTAAAATGCATTGACAAACATATCTGAAGGCGAGTAGATTTCCCACTACAGCTGGTCATGTTGTTTTTAAATGCTGCCCGTGAACTGAACAATGAACGAAGTCACCATATCTAAATATTCACAACAAACACCCTTTCGACATGAAACCAAGAAATGAGAGCAATGCTTTCACTGCTCGCCATAGCGTCTCAATGTTAGTGTCCCTCAGCAGGATATGTCGCCCATTTTAGGTTTACAGACATTCTATAAATTAGCAGCCTGGCATTAGTACTGTCAGTAAAATATTATGCATGGCTAATAATTTTATGTCATAATAATATATTCATCTGTAGCCTATGGAGATGGCTTCCATCTCAAGACACCAATATAAATCTAAGCACAACAGCAATGCTAAAATGTAATGTATTATTGTGTCTGTAAAAGTGAAAGGAGCATACAGGTAGATGGTGGGGTGGGTTGTGAACACTAGCTTTAATCTTGATGAACATCCTGGGAATTAATAACAGTCAAAACAGCTTGCCATATTGTTGAACAAGAATATCAACATTTAGAGTAAAACAGGTTTCTTTTGGTACACACTTTGCTTATGATCACTCAAATTTGGATTCTTTCCCATTTGTTACAGAATACCAACCAATCAAACCTGGTGTCTTCAGGTCCCTCAAATGACCATGTCACAGATGCCAGTTGGCTGAACATCCTCGCATTTTCCATGAAGCACAATGTAACAGAGGCTTTAATGGAGGACCTACTGAAGCTGTTAAGGTTATGTAGTGGGGATGCTGCAAGCATCCCAAGTAGCAAGTACATGCTAGAGAAGGAGTTTAAAGATTATGTAGACAAATCAGAATACCATCTGTGAGACAAAGTTTAGAGCTGGGTCAATTTTTTATTTGTATACCTTTGAGGAATCAACTTCAAGCTCTTTTGGAGAATGAGCCTATTCCAAATATTTACAATGACCAAAACAGATGGAATAACAGATTTTTCAGATGGGAAGTTGTACAAATATCTGAAATCAGTTAGTGATTCATTCTTTTCCCTGTCTTTCAATTGTGATGGAGTGCCAGTGTTCCAGTCATCTAAATACAGCATATGGCCCTTACTATGCTCTGTTAATGAATTACCCCCAGAGGAAAGAGATACAAATGTCATACTATGTGCCTTGTGGTTTGGGTCATCAAAACCACAAATGACTAGCTTCCTCAAACCTTTTGTGGAGGAATGCAAAAGTCTTGGACAAACAGGTCTTCAGTGGCAGGATCCAGTAGATCACTCAATCAAAACGACAAAGGTCTATGCATTATGTGCCATATGTGATGCTGTTGCACGACCTTTACTGCAAAATTTCAAGCAGTTTAATGGAGAGTATGGGTGTGGGCACTGTCTTCATCCAGGTGTTCCTTAGAGATCATGACACAACTGTGCAAATAGGTGAGATTGCCAAAAATAATGAACAGAGCATTTTGGGCATAAAAGGGCCATCTCCAATTGTGGACTTGCCAGATTTTGACCTGATCAATGGCATGGTCCCTGATTACATGCATTGTGTGTTGCTGGGGGTTTGCCGGCAAATAGCCACTTTATGGTTTGATTCCAAAAGCTATAGTAAACCATGGTATGTTGGTTTGAACACTGTAACAGTGGATGTAAATCTTTTAGCAATCAAGCCTCTAAGCATTTTTTCCAGAATCCCACGGTCTATTGTTGAGCTAAGGTTTTGGAAAGCTCACGAATGACAGAACTGGCTTTTATATTACAGTTTGCCAGTCCTGGAGGGGATACTTCCAAACAGGTATCTTTGCCACTGGGCTCTACTTGTGGAGGGTGTGAGCATTTTGCTAGGTTCAGACATTAGCCAAGAGGATATTGACCATGCTCATGAGGCTCTTGAGCTTTATGTTAAATCAGTTCAGTCTTTGTATGGCGAAGATCAGGTGACCTACAATATGCATTCACTTCTGCATTTGACTAAGAGTGTTGAGAATTTGGGTCCTCTCTGGGCCCAGTCTGCTTTCATGTTTGAGAGCTATAATGGCTACTTGCTCAAGCAAGTCAAAAGCAGTAATGCAGTGCCTCAGCAGCTTTGCAAAAGAGTAGCATGGTCTCGGGCATTGCCACGCATAGCTAAGGCCTGCTCATCCAATGATGTTTCACCTGAAATTAAATCATTCTACACAGAAATGACCTCTGGTAAACGTCATGTAAAGAATTATACTAGATATGACTTGCACTTGGAGTGCCAAAGATTAGGCCAGTGTCTGAAAATAATATGAATGCATTGCATGCATTGCTAGATGTACCTGGGACCTCTATTGGCAGGTACTACAACAGAATAGTTATCAACGGAGAGGTCATTCAAAGCCAAACATACACAAAGACAAAGAAAAGGAACAACTCGGTTGTGATATTGAAAGATGGCAGTATTTTCACGGTTTCACACTTTCTCTGTGTCAGTGATGACCAATATCACTTATATGCAGTTGGCAAATTTGGAAATTGTACAGTGCAGAAACTGGTTCGAGGATCTGCTGTCAAAATATCACTGACCTTTATGCGGACTGTTCATTTTCCTACAGGATTTGAAAGAGCAGTTGATCTAAGGTTGATTATACAGTATATGACCATGTTTGATTATAGGCATAGGGCTCCACTTAGGACAAGGCAAGAGCATGAGTTAAGTACAGCCTTATACTGCTAAACTGCACTGTGTTTTATACATGTCTTCATATGCTGGACATTCATATTAAATTTGCACTATTTTCCTATGTTTTTACTTCATCAAAAACTATATGCCTTTAGTTGTATGTAGGACATATATGATTAAAAATACATTAATATTATGCAATTTATATATGTGTTTTTTGCAGCATATATGTCCCTTACAATATTCGGTTTGAACATATAAGAATCACAGGTTTTTTTAGGAAAAGGAAAGGATCCAAGTGCAGGCTTTAGAGTTGAAGCAGATAATCCAATAAGGGCAAAACGAGAGAGCATAAACAGGGACAGTCCAGGTCAAACGATCAAGCGAACAGGCTAGTAGAGAGATCCGAAAGGGGTAAACGAGAGAAGGAAGCAAGAGGTCAAAAATACACGGGAAGGCAATCAAGAAACAAGGCTTAGAATTGATTCAGGAGAGAATGCAAGACTTCGCGATGAATCTAGGAAACAGAGGGGTACTGTGTACTGTGAAGGAGAGAGGGATTGAACGAGGTGAATGAAGGATTGACCAATGATAGGAGAGGAGGACAGAACAGGTGCACCTGGTAGGGAAGAATGTGGAAAGACTGGTTTGACTGGACAAAGGACAAGAGAAGCACTAAACTAGTATTTGGGAGAGGGAGACCTCTGGTGGTGAACTAAGGTAGAAGCAGGGGAGACCTGACAGTCTCCAAGGTTCTCATCGTAAATAACAAACAGAAATCAAACTACCTTCTGGCCTGACCTTCTAGCTTGACCTTATCTTTCTTAAGTATACAAGAGAGATTAACAGGTGTGAGAAAAGAATTTCTAACTTTCCTTCCACACATACATACATACATACATACATACATACATACATACATACGGAAAATAAATAATAGAATTTTGAATCACAATAAGATGTTATCAAGTACAGAAAAAGAAAATGTAATAAAATGTGATCTTAAATACATACAAATAAAGAAAATTGGTTTACTATTTCCAGATTCCTTTTTTGAAATACAATGACATGCATTACAAATGAGTATTTACATTATATTTACAGCCGGTGCTCGTGTGTCACTGTGTCCCTCAGGCTGTGGTAGGCGCTGACATATTGGGCAGCCAGGGTGGCTGTGTGTCCCTCCCCCAGGAGGACTGACCGTTTTTCTTTTTTCTAAGTTTTGTCACAGGTTGGGTGGGCATCCATTATGTTGTTACAGAATGTGTCCCTTATTTTGGGCTAAAGCTTTCCGTGGAGGGGAACGTGGATCAGTTTGTACCATTTTTGGGAAGATCTGCCTTGTTGGGGCGGAGCTGTGATCCAGGTGAACAGCAGATCGGGCATAGGTGGGCATGTGGGCAGAGGAGTAGGAAGGCCGGTCAAGCAAATAAGCTTGCTAAGGTACGCAGCAGCAGCAAGCAGCCCCCCCATCCAGCCAGCCAGCCAGTCTGGCTAGCAGTGACTGAGTGGTTGACAGACGGCAAGCAACGGAATGTACGTGCTCTGTGATGTCATAGCAGTCAGCTGAGAGAGGCTTGTGATGTCATCGCTGAGCTGTCTGTCTGTCTGTCTGTCTCTCTCTCTCTCTCTCTCTCTCTCTTCCTCTCAATTCAATTCATTTGTATTGTCAAAGCAATTGGACATACATACATACATACATACATATATATATATATATATATATATATATACATACATACATACATCCATACATGCTAGAAAGTCATTACTATGTTATCTTAAAGGCTAACTAAGCAGAACATATATCATTATAGAACAGAGTTCATAGGTCAACACATGGTTTTAGGGAACAGGCACATAGGTCAAACCGTTTGACATTGTCTCCAAGGTTCTCATCGTAAATAACAAACAGAAATCAAACTATCTTCTGGGCTGACCTTCTAGTTTGACCGTATCTTTCTTAAGTATACAAGAGAGAAAAACAGGTGTAAGAAAATAATTTCTAATTTTCCTTCTACACATATATACATACATACATACATATGTAGCGTTATGTTGGGTCTATTTGGATAAGAGCATTTGGGCTCTGAGCTGAAGCACGGATCTAAAGAAGACCTCTCCCCCACCAAAGTTATCAGATTTCCTTAGCTCATCAGCTTGGAACTGGTTTGCATCAAAGTGACAGTTTTGGGGAGGATGGCACCGAGAAGAGGCCAAATAGTTTGGAATTCTGCTATGAGATGTCTGGAGAAAGGGGCCTGTAGGTGATAAAAACTCTTTGAAGTGGATGAGAGCCGAAATCCCGACATAGAGCTACGAACCCGGGCCAACCGGCATTTCCAAAAGATGGCATGGATTGACATCAGTCATAAATCAAGCCCCCCTCCAATAGGACACTGGGGGCTGAAACCGAAATCCAATCTCAAGAACTCAGGGACCAATCACCTACTGATCTGACAGACTTTAAGGAACAGCGGACAGTCTTTCTCTCTCTCTTTCTCTCACCTGAACCAGAAACTCGCTGCCACAGCTCAACCTGTAGCTCTGTTGCCAGAACCGGAATCAGAAACCAACCAAGTCTTTGCCGGCAACAGAAGAGTTAAACTGGGAGAAGGAGATTGAGCCGTACGAAGAATTCTTTTAAAGGACTTTATTAAATAAATAACTTTACAGACCCACCTGATCAGTGGAGTTTTACAGCTGGACAATTGACTAAGTCGACTGAATACGAAAGTGTCAGTCACTTAAATAGCTATTTGAGTCTTAAGAAACTTGACCCTTGGAACAAACAGGGCCCTGCTTTCCTCAAAGACTTCGTCTTCAAGTAACTACGGTGGAACCCTGCTTACAAAGAAGATTTTGTGCACAGTCTTGGAGCATTCAAACCAGTGGAAAATCTGTTTGGAAAAGACTCTACATTCCCGAAACCCCAACTTCCAGGTGCATCGACTGAGTGGAAGTTCTTGGACAAAGCCGAACCAGACTGCCTTTGTTCCAAACCACACAGACCTCGTGCCGTGTGCTGTTATCTGAGCCCGAAGCCAGAGAGGCCTCTCTGCGACGAAGTTCACATAAGTTTAACAGTTTGGAAATTGTGATTCATGACATTTGAGAAATCAATTAGAAATGTTAATCTGTGATTCATAACTCTAGAATGTGTAATATCATTTAGTTTTCTTAAATATAAATGTGTGTTGCATTAAACTGTTTTGTTGATAATTTTAGAAATAAAATCTGTCAACGCCGAGAAATATCTTCTCATTCCTGTTTAACTGTTTAGTCTGAAATTGACACAAGTTAATAGACATTAGATTATTGGTGGCCCTGCCTATCCTTAATCATTGAATAATAATCAGTTAAGGGAAATTGTGGTAACAAATAGGATCTTTCTCGGCACCTAAACGTAAATGAGACTGATATATATATAATGAGAAGTTACCTGACATAAATACTAACCTGCGTAGTTATTTAATGTCTGACTAATAATACTAACGAGAGACTCACCTTCGTCTTACTAACCGGTATTGTAGTCAATGTGTTTATAACCTTTTTTGTTTAACGATTAGTTAAACGGAATGTACGTGCTCTGTGCTGTCATAGCAGTAAGCTGAGAGAGGCTCGTCATGTCATCACTGAGCTGGCTGGCTGGCTGGCTCTCTGTGTGTGTGTGTGTGTGTATGTGTGTCTCTCTGTCTGTCTGTCTGTCTCTCTCTCTCTCTCTCTCTCTCCCTCTCAATTCAATTCATTTGTATTGTCAAAGCAATTGGACATGCATACATACATACATACATATATATGGAAAATAAACAATATGTGTACATCTCTTTCGGCATTAGTGGTGCCCTCACAGATGTGCAAGTTACATGACAGACAGACAGACAGACACACACACACTTTCACACACAGACAGACAGACACACACAGAAACACACACACATACTTTGACAGACAGACAGACAGACACACGCATATTATGGGTCTTTGTTGGGTAGTGAAATGGATAGCATCAGTCGCAGTGTGGGTAATGTCAGGGAGCCAATCATAGTCCCCGTTATTTGCATATCGTGGCGCAAAGCATTCTGGGAAAAGCAACTAAACACGTTTAGTCATGTATTTGTCCATAGTTTACACATGAGATGAAAGAGACAGTATGACGTATTGAGCACCTGGGATTCCTCATGTGTATGTGAGGGGCAGAGGAACCGGATCCCAAGTGTGCGTCCCAGGTGCTATAGGTTTCAAAGCATGCAGGGGAATAGGCACCCCACCCTGACACCTATAGAAGACTGGATAGGGAGATATAAATAGCAATGGGGAGACTCTTGTACTTGGTGTGGCTCTATCCATATAGTGGGGCCAGCAGGTGCAGCAATAGAAGCTCAGCCTGGGGAGACTGGATTTAGCATTTCCTCTCCATTTTGATAACTATCCATAATCATTTCTGCAAAATACTTCTATGATACCTATGTATGTTTTTTACTTGTACTATATTATACTATCAAGTATCAGTGTACACATACAATGTGACCTGTTACATTAATACAGAGGCCAGATCTCTAATAGCCACTGTCCCCTGATATTACACTTTTTTACAATCACTTTGGCACTCATTTCAGAACCTTGATGTCATTTTTCAAAACTCTAGACACTAAACTCACACTCGATGATCAAAATGCACATTTTTCAAAACTCTAACACTTTTTTACAATTGCTTGGATACAATACACATCAACCTCAGATCATTTGTTCATTGAACAAAAATGACACAACTTACATCAAAGTATTACCATTTCAAAATGCAATTCACACATTACATCTGAGATCACTGTCTATTCATTTCATTACAAAGATCTAACTATCAATTGATACAGCTGCTCAAAATGATAAGTGACTGTTTAAATTACTCTTAATGCATAATTTTATGGAAACTGACAAACAATATTCCATGTTTCGATCATGAAAGTTTCAGGATAATGAGATCCATTGACACCAATAACCGAGGAGCATGAACCAGTTGGACTACATTATCTATGGATGTAATATTTCATCATCATTCATCATCATGTAGCACTTTTCCACACCATGTTTTCAGTGTGGAAGGAAAGTTAGAAATTCTTTCTCTAATACCTGTTTTTCTCTCTTGTATACTTAAGAAAGATAAGGTCAAGCTAGAAGGTCAGGCCAGAAGGTAGTTTGATTTCTGTTTGTTATTTACGATGAGAATCTTGGAGACAATGTCAAACAGTATGATTGAAGTGCCTGCTCCCTAATCCATGTGTTGATCTATGAACTCTGTCCTATAATGATATAAATTCTGCTTAGCTAACTTTTAAGATAACATAGTAATGACTTTCTGATTATAACCAGCTCTTTGATTTTTGTGTATAAAAGCTCTGACTGTTAAAATGAAGGCAGAGCGACTTTGGGATCTACTTGAGTCACTGTTCCTCTCCACGCTGCGTGTATTAAAGGCATTGCAACTAACGCTCCAACCTGGTTGAAGATGATTGTTCTTCCACATCAGATTTGACATTACTGTATGTATGCAGGCCCTTGTAATTGCTTTTCCAATACTGCCAACTGGTTATTGATGATTGATTTCACATTGTGGTACGAGTATCGAGTGAAATGAGTGCTATCCACCCCAGCAACACAGTGATAACATGGAGCCGGCAAGTCATCCAGGTCACAATAGAGGTCAAGCAGTGGGAGGAGGAAGACGTGGTGGTCAAAGGAATGGAAGGGGACATGCACCCCTTCTGAGAGGTGGTCGTGGGCCTCGTCATAGAGGAGGGCTTAGGCCTCACCAGAGAGGCAGCCATGGGCCTCATTTGAGAGGTGTTGGGGGAACGTGGTAGAGGACAAGGCCACGGACCAGACAGCGGCAGCAACAGCAAATAGTGTCTAGTGAAATCCGAGAAATAGTTGTAGAGCATGTTGTAAATCATGGCATGACCATGACTGAGGCAGCTACAATGATTCAATCAAACCTCAGAATCAACTCAGGATCAACTGTGGCCTCAATCATCAGAAATGTCCGTACTGAGAAGCGGCAAGTCTTCAGCATGCACTAAACATTAGGCTACTCTCAATTGTCAAATGACTGTATACTGCATACCAATGTGTAGCACAGAGTATAGTGTGCCTTTTGAAAGAAATGCAGACAGAGTGAAGCAGCTGATGACTGAGTATGTTCAGGTATGTTCAGTTTCAAGATGCCTCTTGTGAAAAATGGTTGTGAGAACCTGAACCTGAACACAGGGCTGATGGAAATTTAGAAGTACAGTAATCAATCCTTTGTTTTGCTTTTTACACTAAGCCAGGTGAGGAACACTGCAGTTGACATTTTACTGTAGTTTTGTTCTTTTTTGTAGCTAATTATTGTTGCATGGCTTCAAAGAAACCTATGGTGTGATTTGATTGTATTGCATCAATACATTTCAGATTTTGTTCAATGATTCCACTGTGTCTGTAGTATTCTCTCTACTAGTCCTTTTACAGTGATGTATTTATGTGTAGTACCATAATGAAACATGTATCACATATTTTGTACTACAATATTTAATGATTGTACGAACAACTACACAGTGAAACTATCGGTATCTTCTGTGTTACTATGTTACTATGGTATTTCATGATAAATGAGTTATTTGAACCAACAAGACTGCAAGTGCAAGGTTTCTTTAAAGATATGAAAGGCTGTTCAATGTTCAAAACATTGTATTGTGCAGTGTTACAAGTGATGACCGTTTTGAGTTTTGTGTCTAGTTTTGAAAAATGACATCAAGGTTCTGAAATTAGTGACAAAGTGATTGTAAAAAACTGTATATTCATCCTATTTAATGTGCTCTTTTAAAATGTACTTTTCTTTTTTATGTTGCCATTTCTGTTCTACCAATGTTTCAGTTGTTAGCCAAAGATTGACAGAGTACATCTCATACACACAGGCCAGACAGCAAGGATTTCTTTTTGAAATTCAATTACAAATGCTGCATGAATTCATCAATACGATTAGAGCTCCTGAAAACTCACTCTACAGCATCTCATTAGCAGTGAAAAGAAACCAAGAAAGTTGGGACAGTCGACTGTTTACCACTATGTAACATCACCTTTTCTTTTAATAACACTTATTAAGCACTTGGGCACTGAAGACACCACTTGGTTAAGTTTAGCAAGTGGGATTTCCCCCCATTCATCCATTATGCATTTCCTCAGCTGCGCAACTGCACAGGGCCTTCGTTGTCTTAATTTGCACTTCATAGTGCGCCACACATTCTCAATTCGGAGACAGGTCAGGACTGCAGGCAGGCCATGCTAGCACCCGCACTCTCTGCCTACGCAACCATGCGCTTGTAATCTGGGCAGAATGTGGTTTGGCGTTATCCTGCTGAAAAATGCAGGGACGTCCCTGGAAAAGATGATGTCTGGATGGCAGCATATGTTGCTCCAAAATGTGTACATCTCTTTCTGCAAAAATGGTGCCCTCACAGATGTGCGAGTTACATGACAGACAGACACTCATACACACTGTCACACCCACACACACACACACACTTTCACAGACAGACACACGCACACACACACACACACACACACACACTTTCACAGACAGACACACGCACACACACACACACTTTCACAGACACACACACACACACACACACTTTCACACAGAGACAGACACACACACACTTACATACATACATACATACATACATACAGTGAGGGAAAAAAGTATTTGATCCCCTGCTGATTTTGTGCGTTTGCCCACTCACAAAGAAATGATCAGTCTATAATTTTAATGGTAGGTGTATTTTAACAGTGAGAGACAGAATAACAGCCAAAAAATCCAGAAAAACGCATTTCAAAAAAGTTATAAATTGATTTGCATGTTAATGAGGGAAATAAGTATTTGATCCCCTATCAATCAGCAAGATTTCTGGCTCCCAGGTGTCTTTCATACAGGTAACGAGCTGAGATTAGGTGCACTCTCTTAAAGGGAGTGCTCCTAATCTCAGCTCGTTACCTGTATAAAAGACACCTGTCCACAGAAGCAATCAATCAATCAGATTCCAAACTCTCCACCAAGCCAAGACCAAGACCAAAGAGCTGTCCAAGGATGTCAGGGACAAGATTGTAGACCTACACAAGGCTGGAATGGGCTACAAGACCATCACCAAGCAGCTTGGTGAGAAGGTGACAACAGTTGGTGCGATTATTCGCAAATGGAAGAAACACAAAATAACTGTCAGTCTCCCTCAGTCTGGGGCTCCATGCAAGATCTCACCTCATGGAGTTTCAATGATCATGAGAACGGTGAGGAATCAGCCCAGAACTACATGGGAGGATCTTGTTAATGATCTCAAGGTAGCTGGGACCATAGTCACCAAGAAAACAATTGGTAACACACTACGCCATGAAGGACTGAAATCCTGCAGCGCCCGCAAGGTCCCCCTGCTCAAGAAAGCACATGTACAGGCCCGTCTGAAGTTTGCCAATGAACATCTGAATGATTCAGAGGAGAACTGGGTGAAAGTGGTCTCAGATGAGACCAAAATCAAGCTCTTTGCCATCAACTCAACTCGCCGTGTTTGGAGGAGGAGGAATGACCCCAAGAACACCATTCCCACCATCAAACAAGGAGGTGGAAACATTATGCTTTGGGGCTGTTTTTCTGCTAAGGGGACAGGACAACTGCACCGCATCAAAGGGACGATGGACGGGGCCATGTACCGTCAAATCATGGGTGAGAACCTCCTTCCCTAAGCCAGGGCATTGAAAATGGGTCAAATACTTATTTCCCTCATTAACATGCAAATCAATTTATAACTTTTTTGAAATGCATTTTTCTGGATTTTGTGGCTGTTATTCTGTCTCTCACTGTTAAAATACACCTACCATTAAAATTATAGACTGATCATTTCTTTGTCAGTGGGCAAACGTACAAAATCAGCAGGGGATCAAATACTTTTTTCCCCCACTGTACATACATATATATGGAAAAGAAACATTACAAGTATAAATCACAATAAGATGTAATAAAGTACAGATAAACAAAATGTAATAAAATGTGATCTTTTTGAAAATGCAGGGACGTCACTGGAAAAGATGATGTCTGGATGGCAGCATATGTTGCTCCAAAATGTGTACATCTCTTCTGCAAAAATGGTGCCCTCACAGATGTGCGAGTTACATGACAGACAGACAGACAGACACTCACACCCACACACACTCACTTTCACAGACAGACATACACACACACACACACACATACATACATACATACATATGGAAAAGAAACAATACATTTATAAATCACAATAAGATGTAATAAAGTACAGAAAAACTAAATGTAAGAAAATGTGATCTTTAATACACACAAATATGTATGGCTGGTCGGATGCGTCTTGGACTCGGGTTCCTCTTCATTACGTATAACGCTTTTGCCTTTTGCTAAAGCTTTCCGTGGAGGGGATCGTGGGTGAGTTTGTACCATTTTTGGGAGGATCTGCCTTGTTGGGGCGGAGCTGTGATCCAGGTGAACAGCAGATCGGGCATAGGTGGGCATGTGGGCAGAGGAGTAGGAAGGCCGGTCAAGCAAATAAGCTTGCTAAGGTACACAGCAGCAGCAAGCAGCCCCCACATCCAGCCAGCCAGCCAGTCTGGCTGGCAGTGACTGAGTGGTTGACAGACGGCAAGCAACGGAATGTACGTGCTCTGTGATGTCATAGCAGTCAGCTGAGAGAGGCTCGTGATGTCATCGCTGAGCTGGCTGGCTGGCTGGCTCTGTGTGTGTGTGTGTGTGTGTGTGTGTCTATGTCTGTCTGTTTTTCTGTTTGTCAGTCTGTCTGTCTGTCTGTCTCTCTCTCTCTCTCTCCCTCTCAATTCTATTCATTTGTATTGTCAAAGCAATTGGACATACATACATACATATATATATATATATATGTAGCGTAAGGTACACTTTTAAATTTCAATTAAAGAAGTGAATTCATAGTATCACCTTATCACGAATCCTGGAGTCTTGTAGAACTCAATTTCTGTAATCATTGGACGCAGACACCAATTCCAAAGATATAAATTGTCAAATTTATTTAAAAACAAAGACTAAATGTAGCACTACACTAACTATACAAAAGGGAAAAACTAATTAAAATTCAACTCTAGATCAACAAATCAAAGACAAATCACTTCCGTGACCAAATCAAAGACCATGGGATCACATAGGATAACACACAAATCGTTAAACAAAAAAGGTTATAAACACATTGACTACAGTACCGGTTAGTAATTCTAGGAATCACTAAGAAACAGTTGAAAGTGCTAAATTGCAGTTTCAGAAGATGAAAAAAAACTGTAACTGATGGGATATGTAGTACTTTATACTCGAATGGTCTATGCGATTACACCCTGTTGGTGTTATTAAGAATGCCAAGTACCAGAATGCAGAGCGGGACTGTTTTTTGTGCCGTGACTTGTTGGGGGAAAAAGGCGCAGAAAAAACGGACGAGAAGGTGAAGGTAGTATGGCGGTGATGCACGCGTTGGTGAAGTGGGAAAGCGGGGTCGACAAAGACTCTTACAGCGTGATTCCCACTGCTTGCTTTCGCAATTTTGATTTATTCAGCATTGCTGATGATGACGAAGAGACGACTCGAAACTTCAGAGCAGAGTGGAGAGACACGAACAAACCTCCAAAAGGTGGATGGCCTGTCCATGAAGCGCAGATCATTATGACTGGTAACAATGTTTATTTAAAAAAAAAAAAACATTAAAGTCTTTACATGCTATTTGATATATACAATCACAGTATATTTGAAATGAATGTTTAAGTTATTAATGTGTTGTACTTCTAACATACTCTTATAACATGGTAGATGGTGGTGAGGGCGCTAAAACTCGTCATACTTGACTGGCATTTGTAAGAACGATTTATTGTGTGTTGTGCTTTACAATAAAATCCCCCAAATCACAAAATAAATTAAACCAGATATAATTTAACTTCAGTTTTGATTCAGTGTTGGCTGTTCATCTTAATTTGTATGGTCAAAGCACAGTATTTTTATGACAAATAAATATAATCCCCAAATATCTGTGGACATAATGCAGGGTTTTATTTATTTTATTTTTATTTTAGGAAAAGAAGGCGAACTAAGAAGAAAACTTAATGACCTAACAAAAATGCCCTGTCCTAAAATGAAGAGAGTACCTAAACCAAACAAAAAACTTCAAATTTCAGATGATAGTGACCTTGATGAACCACAGTTACCGGTGAGATAATTACTGCAAATATTAAATAAATGTATTGCAGGATTGTTTTTTTTTAAATCATTTTCATATATATATATATATATATATTCATTTTAAACTCTTTTTCTCTCTGAATACAGCACAAAATAAGAAAGAAAACCGATGGAGCATCAAGAATTAGATCCCGTCATATTCTACAGACATTTAAAGAGTCCAGTGAAGTTGAGCTACAGCAAAAAGTTAAGCAGCTCGAAAAGGAAAACACAAGACTTAAAAATGAAAACCAATGTCTTCGAAACCGTATGGTTGATGGTAAGTTTTTTTATTTATAGCAAATAATTCCTTACCTTGATAAATGTTATTCTTCAGTAATTTAGATTCCAGAGTAATGTATTATAGTTGATCATACTGAAGTAATCTAGAACCACAATACAGACTCTTAATGTGCACTGTCTAATAGTTTAATAATACTGATTATTAAATAAAGTTTTTCAACATAACTTCATAATCCTACATTAATGACTATATGCATTACATTAGACCTGGTAATTCTTGTATTTTATCTCTTCTATTTTTTTCGTAGCTAATGTTAATGACCCACAAAAAGGTCAGTTTGCCAATAACATAGAGCAAGTCTCTCAAGTATAATTGCAGGCATTGATGGTTTTGTTTTCACTTTGTATTAAATATATTACTAGAAATGATTATCATTTAATACTAAGGTTTTTTTCTCCAGAGATTCCAGACCTTTTGGACAATCTGAAAAAAATTGTAACAAAAGCCACATTTATCAGCAATGAAGACAAAAGTGTGTCACCATCAAGTGGTTCTGACAGCCCCACAGCAAATTGTTCTGAATCTGACAAAGAATCACCAAAACAGGTATAACACTCTTGGTCTACAATATTACAAAGACAAGGTAAAAATATATATATTGAAAACAAATATTGGTTGTAAACAATCTAATGATGCTACATTATCAGTTATATTCATAGTTATAGTTGATAATAAGAATGTAATTGAATTATGGGTGTCACAGATTCACTGACTTTATTATGTCTGTAAATTAATAAACTTAGAATTGAGACATACTGTGGTCTTTAATAACACATTTCTGTAACAAAATCACAGCCTTACTGATAATGTATTCCACTTAACATAATATAAGAATAGTTTGGGGATAAACTTGTTTTTTATTTACCATTGTCTTTTAGGTGGAAATATTCCCAGGCACTGGAGTTTACATTGACAAACTGTCCTGGATCCTTGCAGAGAGGTGCAGCACGAATACGTCATATGCAAGAACCCTGACGGTTGCTGTCTTTGACTTTCCAACATTATTAAAGAGCAATCTTCGTGGTGGTGGCAGCAAGAGAGATCCAACTTCGGAGAAAAAGACACCTCTGGATCGCTTAAAGGTGGAAGCCATATATGGTATGTAAATGCTGTTGTACAAAATTTCTAACTCTCCTTTTTAACTGTATAGAACACAAAGGGTTAGCATTTGAAATGTTCCTTTGGCCTTTGTTTTAGTTTCAGAGACTAGAGTTAATTTATTAATAAATAATAATACCTTACATGTAGCAGCTGGAAAGATCCCGAAGTGCTCTACAGACTCACTTCACCCACCACCCTCTGGGGTGCAGCCATTTTGTACCAGCAGATTACTACACAGCAGTAAAGGTGGAGTCATAACAAATTTGTTAGACCTGATTGAGGGAAGCCTGACTTAGAATTCAGCCACGTCACTCTTTCAACAACACCTTGTAAATCACCTTGGATTAATGCTTCAGACATATTAATACATAATAATAATGAATAGTGCCATGGGATCCTTGACAATATAAACTTTCATGTCTCATTTAAATTTGACTTTTGAGCAAATACTTCACATTTCAGTCCAGTTGTGCCACATCAATGTAATGCTTAAGCAAGGTATTAATGGAGAAAAGACTGCCTTTGCATAGCTGCTTCGCCAAGTACAGATTTTACTATGAACTAGTGTAAGACAAGTTTAAGAGCATACACCAAAACGTTTAAATACACCCACACACAAAAATGTTGATTTACTGTGGCAATATGTAACTAATGAACCCTTCTCAAAGATATGTGGTATGTTTATTAAAATATTTTTATATATCTATGTGCAAGTCATTAAATCTATGTGATACATGTTTTTTAGGGGCTACCTTGAAAAAATTGCCCAGTACCCCAAAGAGTGTAATTGGTGGTGCAATTAACAGCAAGATAAATGAACTACGACACAGAATGAAACCAGAGTGAAGATTTGAAGAACCAGATCTGTATTTTTTGTTTTGTTTTCAACAGGGTTGGGGTCAATTCCAATTCAATTTTTAATTCCCTTTTCAATTCAATTCCAATAAAGAATATTATGTGAATGCAAAAAGTAATTGCAATTTTGAATTGATTTGTAGGAGGAATTGGAATTGAAAAACAGGAATTGACCCCAACCATGGTTTTCAGTGAGTGTTGTACAAATTGATAGGTCAGGGTTTCTGTAAAAACTTAATAGAGGCCAGCAGGCGTGCACGATCTGGGAAAAACTGCTCCACTACAACAGACCTCTTTCCCTTCGTTTTCTCTAAAAACCTCCTGATATCCTTCACTGCAGCTCTGACTCACCGAGGACGAGGAGGCGAGAGAGGAATCCGTGAAGCCGCCCTCACTGTCACTCCGAGCCCGAGGCGTCCCCGGTGGCTGCCGCGATGCTCCAGCGTGTAGCCGGACCTTTCCCCACCAAGCCGCTCGCTACCCCAGCTTCACTACTGTGCCACCACTTCTTTTACTGCCACTATTTACCAACACCGTCCGTGCTCCCTCCCAGCACCTTCTTAGTGCGTTTTTTCCACCCGGCGCCTCGGCTTGTACCGCCGAGCCTGGCCCTGCCTCCTCCTCGGCTACACCCTGTGTGTCTGTCCGCCCGTCTGCTGGCTGCTGAGGTTGTTCCTCGTCACTAACCAGCGCCCCGTGCACCGCCTCAACACCATCTCCCCCCGGCGTCTCGGTCGTCACTATCCCCCGCTGCCTCGACCCCGTCCCCCAGCTGTGCGTCATCGCCTCCGGGCAGCTCTTCCCCCGTCACGGCATCAGTGGTACCATCGGTCCGACCGGCGACTGTCTCCTCCGCCGGGGCTCGATCTCTGTCTGCCCGCTGCATCTGTGGCTGCGGGCCGGTGTCTCTATTCCTCCCCGCGTCGCCCCGCTCCTCCTCCCGCTCCCTGTCCTGCTCGGGACAGTTCCTCATGACATGCCCCTCGCTCCCACACCTGAAACACTTCATGGACTCCGAAGTAGCGAACACGACGTAGTCGGTATTGTCGATCTTAAATTTAAAAATGACATTAAGATCCTCATTGATGTTATTGAGGATCATATACAGCTGCCTTCGGAAGGACACGACGTGTTTCAGTTGCGGGGCTTTGCAGCCCAGCGGGACCCTCTTAATGCCGGACATCAGCTGCCCGAGCCGGTGCGGATGAACGGAGGGACGTTAGACAGCGTTACCTTCCGGGCAGGAGCAGCGAGCGGCAACACCGGGGTGAAAGTGTCGTCTAACACTGTGCCATTAGCCACTAGCTGATTGACCAGATCAGTGGTTTTTAAGAAGATAACAATGGCAGCAGACTTGATATTTTCACACCCTGCTACCTCCCCAACCGCTAACACACACTGCTCTAGGGGGCAGAACTGCACCGGAGCGATCTTGACTCCATGGCGTCGGGTCAGTTTTTCAAAAGACGCATTCAGGGGGTCCGACCCCCCGACCCGGGAAGAACTACCGGTACTCCCCCCTCCCCTCCCCTGTTCCCCCACAATAAGAAAAGCACTGAAAACAGAAGACAAAATAAACAAACTGAAAAAAGTAAAGCAACAAAAAAAACGCAGCCAAAGGACAGAGCTCTCAGCAGCACTCCCGCTCACTGCAGACCCCTCCCACACACTCCCAGCTGAGAGAGAGAGAGAGAGAGAGAGAGAGAGAGAGAGTTAGTGTCTGTCTGTCTCTCTCTCTCTCTCTCTGTAGATGCATCATAGGGAACATATGTAACAATCTCTCTTTTTGTTTACCAAAAATGAGAATGAACGTATTTCAAGTGGGTGTTGCCTTGGTTGGAAACGTTTTAAGATTATTTATGAAGTGTAAAGTGGATTTGTCTCAGTTCTCCGTAGTTTTCAATGTATGTGCCATTCAGTAGCGTTCATGTTACAGATGTGCCCTATGCAGTGGTAGGGTCAATAAAATGTCAGTAAAACTTTATTTTAGCAATTATGGAGGGGAAGAACTGCAAATAGCGGGTCCCCACTAATTATCTAACTTACCAACAACGTTTAAAATTAGGTCTTGCGAAGCTGCCAAATAATGCTGTATAATCGTATGTGTCTTCATACACCGGCTGCTATAGTCTGATAGCTTTGATTGTATATATATATATATATATATTTTCTCGTGAACCACAAATGCTATTTGCTTGATTTTTACAGAGTATGTTATAAATACCATTCTTATGAAGCCTGACAAATTGTATGCTGTAATTATGAATATTTTCAAATCATTTGTTTGTTTTTCCTAACATGTTACAAATGTTCCCTATGTGAAAGATGCATTATATCTTAATGACGTCTAAACAATTAAAGATATACAGATTATTATTTTTGGTAAAGTTATAATACATTGCTATTAACTATGTGTGTCAGTAAAAGTTTAAATTTCCTAAAGGATTTTTATTGATCTTGCAAAATAAGTGTTTAGGGAACATTTGTAACATAGAGGTGGGTTAGCCACCGGCTAAGGGCAGCGGCTCCGGCTCCAGCACCGTCACCATGTCGCTGGAAAAGCGCTAAGTGAGCTCAGTGTAATGTCTGCTCTGGTGAGCTCACAGTGTGACCTAGTCGTGAGTTCACGTCTTCACTGGGTAGTCCTTGACAACTTAATTGACTCAAATCTTGGGCTTAATTGGTCAAAATGACCATTGGTTGAAGGTACTCAGGGACTGATGTGTAGAGAGACTTATTAAACCTGCAGGATTGTGGTTTTCCCAGATCAGAATTAACCAGATCACCACAAAGGAACATGGTAGGTGCTATTGCAACACAGATTACACAAATACATTGAAATCCAAGTTTGCAGTGGTCCTTGGGCCATTGTGTGGTGATCCAGATCACTTCAGCAGGAATTTTGCAGTGGTCTGGACTACAACTCTCTCTCTCTCTCTCTCTCTCTCTCTCTCTCTCTCTCTCTCTCTCTCTCTCTCAATTCAGTGCATTTGAATTGTCAAAGCAATTGGACATGCATACATACATACATACATATACACTCACCTAAAGGATTATTAGGAACACCTGTTCAATTTCTCATTAATGCAATTATCTAACCAACCAATCACATGGCAGTTGCTTCAATGCATTTAGGGGTGTGGTCCTGGTCAAGACAATCTCCTGAACTCCAAACTGAATGTCTGAATGGGAATGAAAGGTGATTTAAGCAATTTTGAGCGTGGCATGGTTGTTGGTGCCAGACGGGCCGGTCTGAGTATTTCACAATCTGCTCAATTACTGGGATTTTCACGCACAACCATTTCTAGGGTTTACAAAGAATGGTGTGAAAAGGGAAAAACATCCAGTATGCGGCAGTCCTGTGGGCGAAAATGCCTTGTTGATGCTAGAGCTCAGAGGAGAATGGGCCGACTCGATTCAAGCTGATAGAAGAGCAACTTTGACTGAAATAACCACTCGCTACAACCGAGGTATGCAGCAAAGCATTTGTGATGCCACAACACGTACAACCTTGAGGCGGATGGGCTACAACAGCAGAAGACCCCACTGGGTACCACTCATCTCCACTACAAATAGGAAAAAGAGGCTACAATTTGCACAAGCTCACCAAAATTGGACAGTTGAAGACTGGAAAAATGTTGCCTGGTCTGATGAGTCTCGATTTCAGAGTCAGAATTTGGCGTAAACAGAATGAGAACATGGATCCATCATGCCTTGTTACCACTGTGCAGGCTGGTGGTGGTGGTGTAATGATGTGGGGGATGTTTTCTTGGCACACTTTAGGCCCCTTAGTGCCAATTGGGCATCGTTTAAATGCCACGGCCCGTTGTTTCTGACCATGTCCATCCCTTTATGACCACCATGTACCCATCCTCTGATGGCTACTTCCAGCAGGATAATGCACCATGTCACAAAGGTCGAATCATTTCAAATTGGTTTCTTGAACATGACAATGAGTTCACTGTACTAAACTGGCCCCCACAGTCACCAGATCTCAACCCAATAGAGCATCTTTGGGATGTGGTGTGTAACGTTATGTTGGGTGTATTTGGATAAGAGTATTTGGACTCTGAGCTGAAGCACGGATCTAAAGAAGACCTCTCCCCCCCAAAGTTATCAGATTTCCTTAGCTCATCAGCTTGGAACTGGTTTGCATCAAAGTGACAGTTTTGGGGAGGATGGCACCGAGAAGAGGCCAAATAGTTTGTTATTCTGCTATGAGATGTCTGGAGAAAGGGGCCTGTGGGTGATAAAAACTCTTTGAAGTGGATGAGAGCCGAAATCCCGACATAGAGCTACGAACCCAGGCCAACCGGCATTTCCAAAAGATGGCATGGATTGACATCAGTCATAAATCCAAAGTCACAAAAGATTAAGTCTGTTTTAGTTACTTGTGATAAATTGTTGATATCCTAAGCGTTGGCATTAGAGTCATTAGGTGATTAATCGAGTACTGTTCTGTTGGGTTGTTACTGAATAGCCAAAACAATGATTACCCAAATGTCCCCATGTGAAGCATTGATTGTTAAGGTACCAGGAACAGAGATTCCTGAATTCCTTGGACGCCTAGGCAG
Organism: Amia ocellicauda; assembly: GCF_036373705.1. Lineage (NCBI taxonomy): Eukaryota > Metazoa > Chordata > Actinopteri > Amiiformes > Amiidae > Amia > Amia ocellicauda. The sequence goes on from NC_089859.1 coordinate 42,548,345, forward strand.
TTTGGACTTTGAAGTAGAGTCGCGTCGAACTCAGTTGGCAAACGACACTACGACGCAACTCGAAAAAGAGTCGATAGAGGTGATGAAAGTTATGGCTAGCTTAGCACTTGCGAGCTCAAGGGTAGTGAACTGGATCATAAGCAAGTTTGAAAAACTGAAAAAGCTAGGAGAAAAGTATGCTAAAGCGAAAGAAGAAAGAGCCAAACGGCATGGAATGGTTTTAGAATTTGAAGGAAAGCTAGATACTTGTGGAAAACAAGTCATTGTGTTGAATGCTGAAAAAGAGGACTTAATTGAACAGAGAGAGCAATTAGGAAATGATTTAAGACAATGTCAAGTTGAATTGGAAACAACTCTGATCCAAGTAAAAGGTCTGCAAAATGACAGATGTAAAGCGGTTGAAAATGAAAGGATAGTTTTGAAGGACCGGGATGTTTTGGAAATGCGTCTTTGCAAAACAGTCAGGGAGAAAGATTTGGGCACTGTAAAAATGGAGATACTCGAAGGCGAGGTCATACATTTAAAAAGGGACAGTGAAGAAATGAGGAGAGTAAATCAGGTGCTTAGGGGAGAACTCAAATCAACTGAAGTTGAAAATGAGCGTCTCAAGCAACAAATAGGGGCCCTGAAAGCTGCCTCTTGGTGGGCTGCAAAGCTGACACCTGACAGCATAAAGGAACAGCCGGAACCGGCCAATGCACGGAGTCGCACACCGTCTCCACATTTAGGCCCCGGGTTGCCTCGTCCTGATCGTACCCCTCCCTGTAGTCTTTCTCCACCCAGGGTAAGAAGCTCGTCGCACAGACGAACTTCCTCTCCCGAGAGTCCAGACCGAAAGGTTAACATGCGCCAGTTGAGAGAACTGGCTAAAGATTGTGAAACCTTTAACCCAGCAGACAAGGAAGGAAATGTGGAAGCGTATATTAAGGACATTAAGTATGCTTTGAGTTTCTATCCTGAGGCTACGGAGAAGGAAAAGGTTCTCCTAATCCGCAAAACTACCTCTCGCCAAGTCCATTCTTGGATGGAGAGGCAAGGGTCCATGGTCTGCGATAGGTTTCAACGCTTGTGCAGAGCATTAGTTAGGGACTATTCCAGGTTCATTGATCCAGTGGCAGCAGTGACTGCCGCACAGCAGATCAAACAGGGTAAGCATGAGTCCCCCCGTGATTACTATGAAAAGCTTAGGAAAACCTATTTTGCGGGTCAAGATCGACCCGGGGCCGAGGAAGAGGTGAGCTTTAAAGGGTTGTTTGTTGCTAATTTGTTCCCAGCGATTAAGGAAATGATCATATTACATGCAGACGCAATGTATATGAACATAGCTGAAATTCGAAAAAATGGCACAGAAAGCTTGTGAAAGCAAGTACAATAGCACTTCTGATCGTAAAGATTCAAGCACCCAAGTACTGGCAAGGCGCTCTGAGAGCCCTATTTCTCCACTGGAGTTAGAGGGGACAGAGATTCAAAGAAGGAAAGAACCTCCCAAGGATGGAATCCAAGACACCCAGGCTTACAATAAAAAAAAGAAATCTGCTCCTAGCCTAGGTGGGTTAACTCAGTCTCTGAGCAATGTTGCAGTTTCTGAGCTACTGCTACGCTTAGCTCTGCTCCCTTTGCCCCCTCTTCCCAAACTGGAAGTTAGTAGCCAGGGTAAAGGGCCGGACTCGCCACCTAAGGAATGACTAGCTCTGGAACCACCCCCTGTCCCCGCCTCTGTGTTTTTGATTGGATGTGAGGAACAGCAGGGGGGTTTCTCTGACACATCAGCCCACTGGGACCTCCCAGTGGGGGAAGTTGCCTGCAGGCAAGCTGAACCTTTGGTGATGTTACTGGGTGATCTGACACAGAGAGGCAGAGCCAAGCAAGTTTACATAGAAGTGACCATTGAGAATGTGTGGGAGTGAGGAGCCTTGTTGGACACTGGGGCTGAAATTTGTTTAATGTCTGCCACCACAATGGGCAACCTGAAACAAATTATGGAAACCTCAGACCAACGACTGAAAGTGGAAGCTTGTAGTGTGAACATTACAAGTTACACAGAGACTAAGGCACAGCTCACTCAAAAGGCATTGTTAGAGTTCACCTTTGGGAAGATTAAGTTGGTTCATCCAGTTTATATTTCCAAATTTGAAACAGAGAAGTTGATCATTGGTCAGGATCTATTGAACAGGTTGTGGGCTCAAGTTGAATCACCAAAGCCGGTGGAATTGAATGACAGATATGATACAGCCACCAAGGTACAACTTCCCAATGAGACCATTTTTTGTGCATGTCCCTAAAGGGGGCACCGGCTTACCATGTAAGCCAACCATTCGAACCCAGGTCCCTACCAACTATTATAGACATAGTGAAGGTCAGGTGCCTGAATAACACCTGAATTCCCAGTCACCTCCCTCTGTTAATCAACTTCCACCTATTGGTTACCGTCAGTAACCATACTCAATACTGAGTAATACCAATTGTTTTTTTGTTTTAATGTACTAGTGTTATAATATGTAACCTGTATATGTGCTAGTATAGGATTGTCAATTTGATTGGAATACATTCTGCTTAAATAATGAACTATTAGTTTGTTTTCTTTGATTTCTCGGGGTCATGAATGGTGAAGTCCACTGTTGAATTCTGTTACATAACTTTGAGATAAATGCTTAACGTCTTATTTTGTCTTGAAGGGGATAACGTCCTAGTCGACCTCAGTCCCATTCAAGAAAGGGGGTATGTAGCGTTATGTTGGGTGTATTTGGATAAGAGTATTTGGGCTCTGAGCTGAAGCACGGATCTAAAGAAGACCTCTCCCCCCCAAAGTTATCAGATTTCCTTAGCTCATCAGCTTGGAACTGGTTTGCATCAAAGTGACAGTTTTGGGGAGGATGGCACCGAGAAGAGGCCAAATAGTTTGTTATTCTGCTATGAGATGTCTGGAGAAAGGGGCCTGTAGGTGATAAAAAGTCTTTGAAGTGGATGAGAGCCGAAATCCCGACATAGAGCTACGAACCCAGGCCAACCGGCATTTCCAAAAGATGGCATGGATTGACATCAGTCATAAATCAAGCCCCCCTCCAATAGGACACTGGGGGCTGAAACCGAAATCCAATCTCAAGAACTCAGGAACCAATCACCTATTGATCTGACAGACTATAAAGGACAAACAAGGCCTTTCTTTCTCTCTCTCTCTCACCTGAACCAGTAACTCGCTGCCACAGCTCAACCTGTAGCTCTGTTGCCCGAACCGGAACCAGAAACCAACCAAGTCTTTGCCGGCAACAGAAGAGTTAAACTGGGAGAAGGAGATTGAGCCGTACAAAGAATTATTTTAAAGGACTTTATTAAATAAAGAACTTTACAGACTGCGCTGCCCGCCTGTGCCCACCTGATCAGTGGAGTTTTACAGCTGGACAAATGACTAAGTCGACTGAATACGAAAGTGTCAGTCATTTAAATAGCTATTTGAGTTTTAAGAAACTTGACCCTTGGAACAAACAGGGCCCTGCTTTCCTCAAAGACTTTGTCTTCAAGTAACTACGGTGGAAACCTGCTTACAAAGAAGATTTTGTGCACAACCTTGGAGCCTTCAAACCAGTGGAAAATCTGTTTGGAAAAGACTCTACATTCGCGAAACCCCAACTTCCAGGTGCATCGACTGAGTGGAAGTTGTTGGACAAAGCCGAACCGGACTGCCTTTGTTCCAAACCACACGGACCTCGTGCCGTGTGCTGTTATCTGAGCCCGAAGGCAGAGAGGCCTCTCTGCGACGAAGTTCAGATAAGTTTAACAGTTTGGAGTTCATGATTCATGACATTTGAGAAATCAATTAGAAATGTTAATCTGTGATTCATAACTCTAGAATGTGTAATATCATTTAGTTTTCTTAAATATAAATGTGTGTTGCATTAAACTGTTTTGTTGATAATTTTAGAAATAAAATCTGTCAACGCCGAGAAATATCTTCTCATTCCTGTTTAACTGTTTAGTCTGAAATTGACACAAGTTAATAGACACCAGATTATAGGTGGCCCTGCCTATCCTTAATCATTGAATAATAATCAGTTAAGGGAAATTGTGGTAACAAGTAATGATAGGATCTTTCTCTCCACCTAAACGTTAATGAGACTGATATATATATAACGAGAAGTTACCTGACATAAATACTAACCTGCGTAGTTATTTAATGTCTGACTAATAATACTAACAAGAGACTCACCTTCATCTTACTAACTGGTATTGTAGTCAATGTGTTTATAACCTCTTTTGTTTAAGATTTGTGTTATCATATGCGATCCCATGGTCTTTGATTTGGTCACGGAAGTGATTTGTCTTTGATTTGTTGATCTAGAGTTGAATTTTAATTAGTTTTTCCCTTTTGTATAATTAGTGTAGTGCTACATTTAGTCTTTGTTTTGAATAAATTTGACAATTTATATCTTTGGAATTGGTGTCTGCGTCCAATTATTACAGAAATTGAGTTCTACAAGATTCCAGGATTCGTGATAAGGTGATACTATAAATTCACTTCTTTAATTGAAATTTATAAGTGTACCTTACGCTACAGGTGGAACGGGAGCTTCGTGCCCTGGATGTGCATCCCACAAATCTCCATCAACTGCAAGATGCTATCCTATCAATATGGGCCAACATTTCTAAAGAATGCTTTCAGCACCTTGTTGAATCAATGCCACGTAGAATTAAGGCAGTTCTGAAGGCGAAAGGGGGTCAAACACAGTATTAGTATGGTGTTCCTAATAATCCTTTAGGTGAGTGTATATGGAAAAGGAACAATATGTGTACATCTCTGCATATGGTGCCCTAACAGATGTGCAAGTTACATGACAGACAGACACTCACACACACTTTCAAAGACAGACAGACAGACAGACACTCACACACAGTTTCACACACTCACTTTCACAGACAGACAGACACAGACACAGACACACTCACTTTCACACAGAGACAGGCACATTTTCACACAGAGACAGACACACAAACACACACAAACAGACACAGACACACATACTTTGACAGACAGACAGACAGACACATGCATATTATGGGTCTTTGTTGGGTAGTGAAATGGATAGCATCAGTCGCAGTGTGGGTAATGTCAGGGAGCCAATCATAGTCCCCGTTATTTGCATATCGTGGCGCAAAGCATTCTGGGAAAAGCAACTAAACACGTTTAGTCATGTATTTGTCCATAGTTTACACATGAGATGAAAGAGACAGTATGACGTATTGAGCACCTGGGATTCCTCATGTGTATGTGAGGGGCAGAGGAACCGGATCCCAAGTGTGCGTCCCAGGTGCTATAGGTTTCAAAGCATGCAGGGGAATAGGCACCCCACCCTGACACCTATAGAAGACTGGATAGGGAGATATAAATAGCAATGGGGAGACTCTTGTACTTGGTGTGGCTCTATCCATATAGTGGGGCCAGCAGCCACTTAGCAGGTGTAGCAATAGAAGCTCAGCCTGGGGAGACTGGATTTAGCATTTCCTCTCCATTTTGATAACTATCCATAATCATTTCTGCAAAATACTTCTATGATACCTATGTATGTTTTTTACTTGTACTATATTATACTATCAAGTATCAGTGTACACATACAATGTGACCTGTTACATTAATACAGAGGCCACGGAAGGCCAGATCACTAATAGCCACTGTCCCCTGATATTACACTTTTTTACAATCACTTTGGCACTCATTTCAGAACCTTGATGTCATTTTTCAAAACTCTAGACACTAAACTCACACCCGATGATCAAAATGCACATTTTTCAAAACTCTAACACTTTTTTACAATTGCTTGGATACAATACACATCAACCTCAGATCATTTGTTCATTGAACTAAAATGACACAACTTAACATCAAAGTATTACCATTTCAAAATGCAATTCACACATTACATCTGAGATCACTGTCTATTCATTTCATTACAAAGATCTAACTATCAATTGATACAGCTGCTCAAAATGATAAGTGACTGTTGCATTACTCTTAATGCATAGTTTTATGGAAACTGACAAACAGTATTCCATGTTTCGATCATGAAAGTTTCAGGATAATGAGATCCATTGACACCAATAACCGAGGAGCATGGTTTCTTAGGGTTACCATAGACTTGACTGTGTCTTCTTGTTTGTGAAGGAACAGGACTGTGTTTTCCTGTCTGGGTTCCCGCAGGCTTAAGTGTGTTTGTAAACTGCAGCGTAGGTTTGACCTACTATTAGAAAAAAAAAAAAAAAGGAGCGCTAATTAATTGTTCAATATCTGATACGCCGGTGATAATATAAAATAACGTGTTTATAGTTTATAGAAGTTTATAGTGTTTATGGTAAATGAAGAAAAGTCATTAAGTTATATACAAGTTCTATAAATGCAAACATTGAAAAGCATGTTTGTTGTTATTCCTATATAGGATTTAGTATTATTTGTGTTTTCTTGTTTTTTGCTATGTTTTCTCCCCTGTCGTTTATTGTTATTTTGCGGGCTTGCACGCCTTGGTTGTTGTGTACAAAACGATACATAGAAAATGGGAAAACGTGTTACTGTGTGGGAACAGCACTAGTAAGACGGGCGACCCGCCACTTAAAGGTACACATGTAAGGTACATGTATGATAACTATGGAGTGAAGCGGTGCGTTTGACTGGACAATAGGTGACAGAAAATTAAGGTTTCCAGAAGATGGGACTTTTGATTCAGATAGACTTGAGCACCTAAAAACGGTTTTGCAAAATAGGAATACAAAGCATTAAGAAATGAGAAACCAAAGCTAGCTATCTTAAAACATTTGTTAGAGAAAAGAAAGAAAAGACAACAGGCATAATTCAATCTGAATGCCCCGAAGACAAATTAAAAATATATATATATGTTTTTCAGTATAAATGACAGTCCTCAAGATACTGAAGGAAAATTACTAGATAAGTAATAAATAAGGGTAGTTTGAGACACTGCAGGTCAATATAACATGCCAACCAAAACCATGGTATCTGAATTTACTATGGATATAAATTAATATGTGTCTCTTTGTATGTTTGTACGTTTTCAGTTTGCGCAAGGTAAATGTCCATATTTTGACTTTTTCATGTACTGTATAGTCCAGAATATGACTAAGAGAGTCATAAGTCACAAATAGTTACAGAATGATAGCTAAAAAACGCCAGTTAAATATGTTGTAATAACAGACCTACAAGAAAGTCAGCATTTAACTGTACACAGAATGCTATTGCAAACAGAAATAATAATACAAAATTAAGTTATTTAAATAGGTCTTACGAATACAGAAGTTAAAAGTAACATGTTAGAAATGGAATTAGAGCCAAATTTAGAAATAGGAATCCGAGGCAACCACAAACATTCGGTGAAGGTTTCTTACATATTGATAAATAGATAACCAGATACTCCAGGAAATTAACGATGTGCTCATTTGGAAGCTATGAGTTCCACAATGAAGAGTTTTTAAATCCCTAGAAATAGATCCCTAAATACAATGTGTAGGTAAGAAATTAACTATTGATCAGTTCAATCTGGATTCGGGAACAGTTCTTCTGAACCTGTACTGGTGTAGATTGGACTTCAATAGGAGGAAGTGACACAATAAAGACATGAGCCGCGCAGGAGGACAGTCTTAGTGCCCACGCAGGTTCTTAGTTGGGGAAATCATTGACTGGACACATTTTTTGAAAATGTGCTTTCCTGAAGTACCTGGACATCATTATTGAGATCAATGAAAAGGCTTATTTTCCAAAGATTAAATACATTCATTAACTACAATAATGTAGTGAAATGTATATAAATAGTAATAATACAAATCGATCAAATATAACTTGCATTTTCTTGTAAGAAATTAGGAATAGGAGAAAGAACAGCTGTTGGGATGCAGTGCGATGTTATCCAAAATTGAAAGCGGTTGAGAAAGGAGAGTTTGTTCTGTGTGAGACAAATGTACTGCCACGAGAGACTCTGATGGTGATTGACTGGAATATGAGGGAAAATAATGAAGTTACTACAGGTATAACTAAAGGTGTAACATAACTAATTTAATGAAACATAGTCTTGGCAAGTTATAAAACTGTTTGGAAATAGTCCTTTCACAAACAGAAATACCCTATCAATTAGGAAGAGGGGGGCAGGGGGCAAGGGCCGTATGTGCTCCTCTGCTCCCCCTGTTCGCCTGAGCAGACAAGCAGAGAGAGAGAGAGAGAGAGAGAGAGAGAGAGAGAGAGAGAGAGAGAGAGAGAGAGAGAGAGAGAGAGAGAGAGAGAGAGAGAAGTCAGAGACTGTAAGTACGTGTAAGGGTTCATAACTTATTACAAACAGAGCAAGAGTGTAATGAATGGTAATTTACACTGCTTGTATTAATAATGATAATAATATTGATGTTGATACAGACGAATACATCACATACTAGATGACAACCGCATAAAACTAATAATAATGAAAATAGGAATAATAGGAGTATGGAAATAATTTCAAATTATGGTTTATTGGTAAAAAATGAATTGAGAAACAAAGATTAATAACTGCCATCATTTACCCAACTACTATTAACTATGGTGTTGAAGGAGCTGCTGTAATAGTTATTGTAATGTTCTCAGGTATTTAAGTTAGATAAAAGGACAAAGATAAGCACATTGTTTTGAAACTTTGACAACTCCACACAAAAAGAGTATCTACACTAGGAATTAAAGCTGATTCAATAAACACAGGAGATATGATGCTGCTGACGACAGCTGAGTGCTGTACTGAAATAATTTGATAAATGAGATAAATTGGAATCAAGATTATTATTATTTTGAATTGTCCCTTTACTAGAAACCTTATAGATTGTGCGAATGTCAACTAATGTGATAGAGATGCCTTTTATAAGGACGATCTCTGATGTTGTGTGAACCACACATTGTGTCTTCAGACTGATTTATTCCACATGGCAGATATGCATATTATGAATCGTGTCCTGAAGGAACCGATGTCTGACCCATATGGAGAAGATGCTGGTGTTCTTGTTGAGACACAGTAGGCCGAGGGCGCGGCTTTAAAGACAGCCTCACAGCCACTTGAACAGACCAATGCTGAGGTCCACTACGCTGAAGTGATGGTTGACTCAGTGGAGAAATAAGTTAAAATACTATAATTAAAGGTTTTCCAGATTATAGGAATCTACAATATATTGTGAAACTGCTCAGATGACGTCCGCAGTAGCACATATTCTTCTATTGATAGTTTAATTTATAATGTACTATTAGTGGAGATGTCACATTATTCAAATGAATAGAATGACAGCCATGAAGTCAGAATCAGTCCATTGCCCTTCACTTAAGATTTGTACAATGTATAATGTTTATAAATCAAAACGCAACAAATATATGTACAATACAGTTTACAAACTGAATTTGTAAAAAAGAATGTTTTGCTGACTTTTGTATTCTCTTTGAAGCAACAAAATGTATGTGTTATGTATGTCGTAACTATGGTTTGACTTTTATGACCTGGGGCTGGATGAAATTTAATTTGAGATGCACTGTAAAAGCTCCAGGAAATTGCAACTGGCCACTGCACCTTCCATAAGAGAGCTCAAACATTTGCTAATGCATTGGTTGCCTCACAGGCACTCTTTCCCTGGTTTGCCCATGTGGCGCATGGTGTTGGCCACACGGGCAAAGGGGGGATGTGTGCATCAGTCTTTTAAATTGGTTTGCCCCAGGTTTTATAGTAACAGCTTAGCAATATTGTAGAACTTGCCACATTTGTCAAGCTCATAATCCTGCAATATGCAAATAGATTGTGTTCAAAAGCTTAAATGTTGTGGATATGAATATATACTTGTAATAATATATAGGTGTTCTAAATGGGTTGAAGCCTATCCCGTAGGAAGGCTGAAGTAGTAAAAGTAGCAAAAATACAGTTAAGGGATGTTATATGTAGATTTCGCATTCCAGGGAAATTTCCAGTGATAGGAACACTCACTTCACTGGGACAATAGTGCAGGAACTATGCAAAGCCCTGCGAGGTAAACAACATTTTCACTGCCCCATCAGGCTCAGTCAGCTGGAGCAGTGGAGAAACAAAATGGGATATTAAAGAATAAGCTGTCTAATATATGCAAACAAACAGGACTCAAACGTCCAGATCCCCTTCCTATAGTCCTAATGACAATGAAATCGTCAGCAAATTGAGAAAAACAGGTCTTTCTCTGTGTGAGATTATTATGGGATGACTTATGAGACTCTCCATCACTCCTCCATTGTCTGTAAGGGAAATGGACATCCACTTGATGGATGATGCTATGTTGTCTTTTTGTATGGGACTAACACGTGCTTTCGAAGCTGTCCATTCACAGATGAAAGCCGCCCAGACTGAACCATCCCAGCAGGTTTACCACCCCTTCCAGCAAGGTGACTGTGTATATCAAAGCACACAAGAGAAAGTCCTCCCAACAGCCCAGGTGGACAGGGCCCTACCAGGTGCTCCTGACCACCCACACAGCTGTGAAGTGCCTAGGAACGACGACATGGATCCACTCCTCACACTGCAAACTTGCCAATCGAGGCGAACAGCACAACCCTGGTGGAGAACAGAGGGATAAAGGAATTGTTCTTCCACATCAGATTTGACATTACTGTATGTATGCAGGCCCTTGTAATTGCTTTTCCAATACTGCCAACTGGTTATTGATGATTGATTTCACATTGTGGTACGAGTATCGAGTGAAATGAGTGCTATCCACCTCAACAACACAGCGATAACATGGAGCCGGCAGGTGATCCAGGTCACAATAGAGGTCAAGCAGTGGGAGGAGGAAGACGTGGTGGTCAAAGGTGTAGCGTAAGGTACACTTATAAAATTCAATTAAAGAAGTGAATTTATAGTATCACCTTATCACGAATCCTGGAATCTTGTAGAACTCAATTTCTGTAATAATTGGACGCAGACACCAATTCCAAAGATATAAATTGTCAAATTTATTCAAAAACAAAGACTAAATGTAGCACTACACTAATTATACAAAAGGGAAAAACTAATTAAAATTCAACTCTAGATCAACAAATCAAAGACAAATCACTTCCGTGACCAAATCAAAGACCATGGGATCGCATATGATAACACACAAATCATTAAACAAAAAAGGTTATAAACACATTGACTACAATACCGGTTAGTAAGACGAAGGTGAGTCTCTCATTAGTATTGTTAGTCAGACATTCAATAACTATGCAGGTTAGTATTTATGTCAGGTAACTTCTCGTTATATATATATCAGTCTCATTAACGTTTAGGTGGAGAGAAAGATCCTATCATTACTTGTTACCACAATTTCCCTTAACTGATTATTATTCAATGATTAAGGATAGGCAGGGCCACCTATAATCTGGTGTCTATTAACTTGTGTCAATTTCAGACTAAACAGTTAAACAGGAATGAGAAGATATTTCTCGGCGTTGACAGATTTTATTTCTAAAATTATCAACAAAACAGTTGAATGCAACACACATTTATATTTAAGAAAACTAAATGATATTACACATTCTAGAGTTATGAATCACAGATTAACATTTCTAATTGATTTCTCAAATGTCATGAATCACAAACTCCAAACTGTTAAACTTATGTGAACTTCGTCACAGAGAGGCCTCTCTGGCTTCGGGCTCAGATAACAGCACACGGCACGAGGTCCGTGTGGTTTGGAACAAAGGCAGTCCGGTTCGGCTTTGTCCAAGAACTTCCACTCAGTCGATGCACCTGGAAGTTGGGGTTTCGCGAATGTAGAGTCTTTTCCAAACAGATTTTCCACTGGTTTGAAGGCTCCAAGGTTGTGCACAAAATCTTCTTTGTAAGCATGGTTCCACCGTAGTTACTTGAAGACAAAGTCTTTGAGGAAAGCAGGGCCCTGTTCGTTCCAAGGGTCAAGTTTCTTAAGACTCAAATAGCTATTTAAATGACTTTCGTATTCAGTCGACTTAGTCAATTGTCCAGCTGGATGGCTGGGCACAGGCGGGCAGCGCAGTCTGTAAAGTTCTTTATTTAATAAAGTCCTTTAAAAGAATTCTTCGTACGGCTCAATCTCCTTCTCCCAGTTTAACCCTTCTGTTGCTGGTAAAGACTTAGTTGGTTTCTGGTTCCGGTTCTGGCAGCAACCGTCAGGGTTCTTGCATATGACGTATTCGTGCTGCACCTCTCTGCAAGGATCCAGGACAGTTTGTCAATGTAAACTCCAGTGCCTGGGAATATTTCCACCTAAAAGACAATGGTAAATAAAAAACAAGTTTATCCCCAAACTATTCTTATATTATGTTAAGTGGAATACATTATCAGTAAGGCTGTGATTTTGTTACAGAAATGTGTTATTAAAGACCACAGTATGTCTCAATTCTAAGTTTATTAATTTACAGACATAATAAAGTCAGTGAATCTGTGACACCCATAATTCAATTACATTCTTATTATCAACTATAACTATGAATATAACTGATAATGTAGCATCATTAGATTGTTTACAACCAATATTTGTTTTCAATATATATATTTTTACCTTGTCTTTGTAATATTGTAGACCAAGAGTGTTATACCTGTTTTGGTGATTCTTTGTCAGATTCAGAACAATTTGCTGTGGGGCTGTCAGAACCACTTGATGGTGACACACTTTTGTCTTCATTGCTGATAAATGTGGCTTTTGTTACAATTTTTTTCAGATTGTCCAAAAGGTCTGGAATCTCTGGAGAAAAAAACCTTAGTATTAAATGATAATCATTTCTAGTAATATATTTAATGCAAAGTGAAAACAAAACCATCAATGCCTGCAATTATACTTGAGAGACTTGCTCTATGTTATTGGCAAACTGACCTTTTTGTGGGTCATTAACATTAGCTACGAAAAAAATAAAAAAGATAAAATACAAGAATTTCCAGGTCTAATGTAATGCATATAGTCATTAATGTAGGATTATGAAGTTATGTTGAAAAACTTTATTTAATAATCAGTATTATTAAACTATTAGACAGTGCACATTAAGAGTCTGTATTGTGGTTCTAGATTACTTCAGTATGATCAACTATAATACATTACTCTGGAATCTAAATTACTGAAGAATAACATTTATCAAGGTAAGGAATTATTTGCTATAAATAAAAAAACTTACTATCAACCATACGGTTTCGAAGACATTGGTTTTCATTTTTAAGTCTTGTGTTTTCCTTTTCGAGCTGCTTAACGTTTTGCTGTAGCTCAACTTCACTGGACTCTTTAAATGTCTGTAGAATATGACGGGATCTAATTCTTGAAGCTCCATCGGTTTTCTTTCTTATTTTGTGCTGTATTCAGAGAGGAAAAGAGTTTAAAATGAAAATATATATATATATATATATATATGAATATGATTAAAAAAAAACAATCCTGCAATACATTTATTTAATATTTGCAGTAATTATCTCACCGGTAACTGTGGTTCATCAAGGTCACTATCATCTGAAATTTGAAGTTTTTTGTTTGGTTTAGGTACTCTCTTCATTTTAGGACAGGGCATTTTTGTTAGGTCATTAAGTTTTCTTCTTAGTTCGCCTTCTTTTCCTAAAATAAAAATAAAATAAATAAAACCCTGCATTATGTCCACAGATATTTGGGGATTATATTTATTTGTCATAAAAATACTGTGCTTTGACCATACAAATTAAGATGAACAGCCAACACTGAATCAAAACTGAAGTTAAATTATATCTGGTTTAATTTATTTTGTGATTTGGGGGATTTTATTGTAAAGCACAACACACAATAAATCGTTCTTACAAATGCCAGTCAAGTATGACGAGTTTTTAGCGCCCTCACCACCACCTACCATGTTATAAGAGTATGTTAGACGTACAACACATTAATAACTTAAACATTCATTTCAAATATACTGTGATTGTATATATCAAATAGCATGTAAAGACTTTAATGTTTTTTTTTTTTAAATAAACATTGTTACCAGTCATAATGATCTGCGCTTCATGGACAGGCCATCCACCTTTTGGAGGTTTGTTCGTGTCTCTCCACTCTGCTCTGAAGTTTCGAGTCGTCTCTTCGTCATCATCAGCAATGCTGAATAAATCAAAATTGCGAAAGCAAGCAGTGGGAATCACGCTGTAAGAGTCTTTGTCGACCCCGCTTTCCCACTTCACCAACGCGTGCATCACCGCCATACTACCTTCACCTTCTCGTCCGTTTTTTCTGCGCCTTTTTCCCCCAACAAGTCACGGCACAAAAAACAGTCCCGCTCTGCATTCTGGTACTTGGCGTTCTTAATAACACCAACAGGGTGTAATCGCATAGACCACTCGAGTATAAAGTACTACATATCCCATCTGTTACAGTTTTTTTTCTTCTTCTGAAACTGCAAGCGCACTACATAAAGTTTGGCAAATGAAGAAATTTGGATGATGAGTTTACAATCTTATAAACAGTATTTAAGTAAACCTAGATATGCAATTCCAAAAAGAACAGCATCGAGATGGAGAAACAGGATACAAAAATAATAATACAATGTTTATACTTTTTGTATTTTAATTACAGTATGTAATTATTGCCTTTTGATTTACATTTACAGAAAAAGAACGGCGGCAAACGTGGACTACCCAACAAGAAGCAACAAAGTTACTAAAATATCAGATTCTCAGGTAAGCTTCATGCAGCCATACATGTATAATTATAAAATCAATCCAAAAAATAGACCTTGTTTACCCTACAACTGATTTGAGTGTTAATTCTATTTAAGATATAAAAAAATATTTTATTTTCTGAACTAATAATCTGTGAACATTCTATTATCTCTATAATTTTAATTAATACATTTATTTTATTATTGGTGGAACATTATGTTTTTCAGCTCAGATGATTTCACGTACCATCAATTTTTCTGTTAATAAATGTGCAAAAACAAATCAGATGGATAGGCCCCTACATATGAACATTAAGTTAAAGGCCTAGAGTGAGTGTTCTTCACTTCCAGTCATGGCGGGCCACAATCCAGCTCTTTGTAACTCATCAACAACCAAAGACCTGGGAAAAGGGTTAAATGGCTTCAGTTAAGCCAATTAGGTAATTAAGAGCTCAACTGGAAAAAAAACAGCAGGCATAGGGGTACTTTAGGACCACAGTCACTGATATAACCTACAATGTTGTTGTAATGAAAATCAGCAGACAGTGGGCCTCCTCCAGGACTAAGGTTGAGAAGCACTGGTCTTGAAGACCACAATAACAATCGACCTCAAGGGCTAGGGATATTCGAGGTGATGCTAAACCAGTCCTGAATGTTTAAATATAATGTTATTTTCTTGTAGTGTGCCGTTGCTGTTAATGCAACCAGTTATATTGAGCCATCAAATACAGAAGCTGACGAAAGACATCAACATGTAAATTTAGTTGTAAATTTAAAGTGTGTGTGAAAAGTATTTTGTATATGGAGATTAACCCATAGTTTCACAGATAAATTGTGGACCAGTGATATTCAGGATCTTCAAAACAAGTCCTGAATGCTCAAACTTAACACTTCTTTTTTTAGAGTGTCGTTGCTGTCAATCCAGCCAGTGATGTGGAGCCATCAGATACAGAAGCTGATGAAAAACAACATGTAAATTTCCTAAATTAATATGGTGCATCAAAATACTTATTTAGCACTTTCAACTGTTTCTTTGTGATTCCTAAAATTACTTTACAGGCTGGGGCTGGGGGAAGACACTGCGCCCGCCTGGAGAAGCCTGTACAAGCCCCCCTCAATAAGAGAGCTGGCAATCTGCAGTGGAGGGTGTTACACACCATTATTGCTGTCAATTCTTTTATTACTGTTCTTAACCCTGCTGTGTCCGACGCCTGCCCATTCTGTGCTCAGAGAGAGACCGTGTTTCACTGTTTCAGCACTTGCTCTCGGTTGTCACCCATTTTTAGTCTTTTAACTCGTCTTTTTACTGATCTTAACCTGATTTTTAACACAAAGGTTTTTATTTTAGGGGCGCGATACACCAGAAAGACCAAACATGTGGACCAGCTGGTAAACTTCTTGCTGGGCCAGGCTAAAATGGCCGTCTATAAGACTAGGAAGAACAGAGTGTGTGGGGAGGGCAGTGAGGATGCAGTGAGAGTGTTTGCCATGCTGGTCAAGTGCAGAGTCAGACTAGAGTTTAACTATTACAGGCTGATGAATGATTTGGAGAGTTTTGAACAGGTCTGGTGTATTAATGATGCCCTTTGTGAATTGTATGACGGGGAGTTGGTTTTTATTATGTAATTCATTTATAGGGTTTAGTATTTGATGGTTGTTTTGTTGTGTGTATTGGGTTGCTTTCTTTAAAAGTGTACAGATCAGTGGCGGAGTTAATGCTTGTTGGGGGGAGACAAACAAAGGGGAACACTATTTTTTATTTATTTATTTATTTTCTTTTGTATGAATTATTGCGTGTTGCAAACAGGCAATGAAGTCTGATAAAAGTCAAAAAGTCTCTCTCTCTCTCACACACACACACACAGCCAGCAAGACACACAGAGCCAGCCAGCTCAGCGATGACATCACAAACATCTCTCTCAGGTGACTCCTATGACATCACAGAGCACGTACATTCCGTTGCTTGCCGTCTGTCAACCACTCAGTCACTGCCAGCCAGACTGGCTGGCTGACTGGATGGTGGGGCTGCTTGCTGCTGCTGCGTACCTTAGCAAGCTTATTTGCTTGACCGGCCTTCCTCCTCCGCCCACATGCCCACCTATGTCCGATCTGCTGTTCACCTGGATCACAGCTCCGCCCCAACAAGGCAGAGCCTCCCAAGAATGGTACAAACTCACCCACGATCCCCTCCACGGAAAGCTATAGCAAAAGGCAAAAGCATTATACGTAATGAAGAGGAACCCGAGTCCAAGACGCATCCGACCAGCCATACATATTTGTGTGTATTAAAGATCACATTTTATTACATTTAGATTTTCTGTACTTTATTACATCTTTTTGTGATTTTTAAATGTATTGTTTCTTTTCCTTATATATGTATGTATGTATGTATGTATGTGTGTGTGTGTCTGTGTGAAAGTGTATGTGTTTGTGTGTCTCTGTGTGAAAGTGAGTGTGTGTGTGTCTGTCTCTGTGTTTGTGTGTCTATCTCTGTGTGAAAGTGAGTGTGTGTGCGTGTGTCTGTCTGTGAAAGTGTGTGTGTGTGTGTGGGTGTGACAGTGTGTATGAGTGTCTGTCTGTCATGTAACTCGCACATCTGTGAGGGCACCATTTTTGCAGAAAGAGATGTACACATTTTGGAGCAACATATGCTGCCATCCAGACATCGTCTTTTCCAGGGACATCCCTGCATTTTTCAGCAGGATAACGCCAAACCACATTCTGCCCAGATTACAAGCGCATGGTTGCGTAGGCAGAGAGTGCGGGTGCTAGCATGGCCTGCCTGCAGTCCTGACCTGTCTCCGAATTGAGAATGTGTGGCGCACTATGAAGTGCAAATTAAGACAACGAAGGCCCTGTGCAGTTGCGCAGCTGAGGAAATGCATAATGGATGAATGGGGGGAAATCCCACTTGCTAAACTTAACCAAGTGGTGTCTTCAGTGCCCAAGTGCTTAATAAGTGTTATTAAAAGAAAAGGTGATGTTACATAGTGGTAAACAGTCGACTGTCCCAACTTTCTTGGTTTCTTTTCACTGCTAATGAGATGCTGTAGAGTGAGTTAGTTATATTGCTTTCAGGAGCTCTAATCGTATTGATGAGTTCATGCAGCATTTGTAATTGAATTTCAAAAAGAAATCCTTGCTGTCTGGCCTGTGTGTATGAGATGTACTCTGTCAATCTTTGGCTAACAACTGAAACATTGGTAGAACAGAAATGGCAACATAAAAAAGAAAAGTACATTTTAAAAGAGCACATTAAATAGGATGAATATACAGTTTTTTACAATCACTTTGTCACTAATTTCAGAACCTTGATGTCATTTTTCAAAACTCTAGACACAAAACTCAAAACGGTCATCACTTGTAACACAGGCTGTCCAATGTTCAAAACATTGCATTGTGCATTCATATCTTTAAAGAAACCTTGCACTTGCAGACTTGTTGGTTCAAATAATTCATTTATCATGAAATACCATAGTAACATTTATTTAGATCACCCACACAGAAGATACCGATAGTTTCACTGTGTAGTTGTTCGTACAATCATTAAATATTGTAGTACAAAATATGTGATACATGTTTCATTATGGTACTACACATAAATACATCACTGTAAAAGGACTAGTAGAGAGAATACTACAGACACAGTGGAATCATTGAACAAAATCTGAAATGTATTGATGCAATACAATCAAATCACACCATAGGTTTCTTTGAATCCATGCAACAATAATTAGCTACAAAAAAGAACAAAACTACAGTAAAATGTCAACTGCAGTGTTCCTCACCTGGCTTAGTGTAAAACAAAGGATTGATTACTGTACTTCTGAATTTCCATCAGCCCTGTGTTCAGGTTCAGGTTCTCACAACCATTTTTCACAAGAGGCATCTTGAAACTGAACATACCTGAACATACTCAGTCATCAGCTGCTTCACTCTGTCTGCATTTCTTTCAAAAGGCACACTATACTCTGTGCTACACATTGGTATGCAGTATACAGTCATTTGACAATTGAGAGTAGCCTAATGTTTAGTGCATGCTGAAGACTTGCCGCTTCTCAGTACGGAAATTTCTGATGATTGAGGCCACAGTTGATCCTGAGTTGATTCTGAGGTTTGATTGAATCATTGTAGCTGCCTCAGTCATGGTCATGCCATGATTTACAACATGCTCTACAACTATTTCTCGGATTTCACTGGACACTATTTGCTGTTGCTGCCGCTGTCTGGTCCGTGGCCTTGTCCTCTACCACGTTCCCCCAACACCTCTCAAATGAGGCCCATGGCTGCCTCTCTGGTGAGGCCTAAGCCCTCCTCTATGACGAGGCCCACGACCACCTCTCAGAAGGGGTGCATGTCCCCTTCCATTCCTTTGACCACCACGTCTTCCTCCTCCCACTGCTTGACCTCTATTGTGACCTGGATGACTTGCCGGCTCCATGTTATCACTGTGTTGCTGGGGTGGATAGCACTCAATTCACTCGATACTCGTACCACAATGTGAAATCAATCATCAATAACCAGTTGGCAGTATTGGAAAAGCAATTACAAGGGCCTGCATACATACAGTAATGTCAAATCTGATGTGGAAGAACAATCATCTTCAACCAGGTTGGAGCGTTAGTTGCAATGCCTTTAATACACGCAGCGTGGAGAGGAACAGTGACTCAAGTAGATCCCAAAGTCGCTCTGCCTTCATTTTAACAGTCAGAGCTTTTATACACAAAAATCAAAGAGCTGGTTATAATCAGAAAGTCATTACTATGTTATCTTAAAAGTTAGCTAAGCAGAATTTATATCATTATAGGACAGAGTTCATAGATCAACACATGGATTAGGGAGCAGGCACTTCAATCATACTGTTTGACATTGTCTCCAAGATTCTCATCGTAAATAACAAACAGAAATCAAACTACCTTCTGGCCTGACCTTCTAGCTTGACCTTATCTTTCTTAAGTATACAAGAGAGAAAAACAGGTATTAGAGAAAGAATTTCTAACTTTCCTTCCACACTGCAAACATGGTGTGGAAAAGTGCTACATGATGATGAATGATGATGAAATATTACATCCATAGATAATGTAGTCCAACTGGTTCATGCTCCTCGTTTATTGATGTCAATGGATCTCATTATCCTGAAACTTTCATGATCGAAACATGGAATATTGTTTGTCAGTTTCCATAAAATTATGCATTAAGAGTAATGCAACAGTCACTTATCATTTTGAGCAGCTGTATCAATTGATAGTTAGATCTTTGTAATGAAATGAATAGACAGTGATCTCAGATGTAATGTGTGAATTGCATTTTGAAATGGTAATACTTTGATGTTAAGTTGTGTCATTTTAGTTCAATGAACAAATGATCTGAGGTTGATGTGTATTGTATCCAAGCAATTGTAAAAAAGTGTTAGAGTTTTGAAAAATGTGCATTTTGATCATCGGGTGTGAGTTTAGTGTCTAGAGTTTTGAAAAATGACATCAAGGTTCTGAAATGAGTGCCAAAGTGATTGTAAAAAAGTGTAATATCAGGGGACAGTGGCTATTAGTGATCTGGCCTTCCGTGGCCTCTGTATTAATGTAACAGGTCACATTGTATGTGTACACTGATACTTGATAGTATAATATAGTACAAGTAAAAAACATACATAGGTATCATAGAAGTATTTTGCAGAAATGATTATGGATAGTTATCAAAATGGAGAGGAAATGCTAAATCCAGTCTCCCCAGGCTGAGCTTCTATTGCTGCACCTGCTAAGTGGCTGCTGGCCCCACTATATGGATAGAGCCACACCAAGTACAAGAGTCTCCCCATTGCTATTTATATCTCCCTATCCAGTCTTCTATAGGTGTCAGGGTGGGGTGCCTATTCCCCTGCATGCTTTGAAACCTATAGCACCTGGGACGCACACTTGGGATCCGGTTCCTCTGCCCCTCACATACACATGAGGAATCCCAGGTGCTCAATACGTCATACTGTCTCTTTCATCTCATGTGTAAACTATGGACAAATACATGACTAAACGTGTTTAGTTGCTTTTCCCAGAATGCTTTGCGCCACGATATGCAAATAACGGGGACTATGATTGGCTCCCTGACATTACCCACACTGCGACTGATGCTACCCATTTCACTACCCAACAAAGACCCATAATATGCATGTGTCTGTCTGTCTGTCTGTCAAAGTATGTGTGTGTGTTTTTGTGTGTGTCTGTGTCTGTCTGTCTGTGTGTGAAAGTGTGTGTGTGTCTGTCTGTCTGTCTGTCATGTAACTTGCACATCTGTGAGGGCACCACTAATGCAGAAAGAGATGTACACATATTGTTTATTTTCCATATATATGTATGTATGTATGTATGCATGTCCAATTGCTTTGACAATACAAATGAATTGAATTGAGAGGGAGAGAGAGAGAGTAAGAGAGAGAGAGAGAGAGACAGACAGACAGACAGACAGAGAGACACACACACACACACACACACACACACACACACAGAGAGCCAGCCAGCCAGCTCAGCGATGACATGACGAGCCTCTCTCAGCTTACTGCTATGACATCACAGAGCACGTACATTCCGTTTAACAAATCGTTAAACAAAAAAGGTTATAAACACATTGACTACAATACCGGTTAGTAAGACGAAGGTGAGTCTCTCGTTAGTATTATTAGTCAGACATTAAATAACTACGCAGGTTAGTATTTATGTCAGGTAACTTCTCGTTATATATATATCAGTCTCATTTACGTTTAGGTGCCGAGAAAGATCCTATTTGTTACCACAATTTCCCTTAACTGATTATTATTCAATGATTAAGGATAGGCAGGGCCACCAATAATCTAATGTCTATTAACTTGTGTCAATTTCAGACTAAACAGTTAAACAGGAATGAGAAGATATTTCTCGGCGTTGACAGATTTTATTTCTAAAATTATCAACAAAACAGTTTAATGCAACTCACATTTATATTTAAGAAAACTAAATGATATTACACATTCTAGAGTTATGAATCACAGATTAACATTTCTAATTGATTTCTCAAATGTCATGAATCACAAACTCCAAACTGTTAAACTTATGTGAACTTCGTCGCAGAGAGGCCTCTCTGGCTTCGGGCTCAGATAACAGCACACGGCACGAGGTCCGTGTGGTTTGGAACAAAGGCAGTCCGGTTCGGCTTTGTCCAAGAACTTCCACTCAGTCGATGCACCTGGAAGTTGGGGTTTCGGGAATGTAGAGTCGTTTCCAAACAGATTTTCCATTGGTTTGAAGGCTCCAAGGTTGTGCACAAAATCTTCTTTGTAAGCATGGTTCCACCGTAGTTACTTGAAGACGAAGTCTTTGAGGAAAGCAGGGCCCTGTTTGTTCCAAGGGTCAAGTTTCTTAAGACTCAAATAGCTATTTAAGTGACTGACACTTTCGTATTCAGTCGACTTAGTCAATTGTCCAGCTGTAAAACTCCACTGATCAGGTGGGTCTGTGAAGTTATTTATTTAATAAAGTCCTTTAAAATAATTCTTCGCTCAATCTCCTTCTCATAGTTTAACTCTTCTGTTGCCGGCAAAGACTTGGTTGGTTTCTGATTCCGGTTCTGGCAACAGAGCTACAGGTTGAGCTGTGGCAGCGAGTTTCTGGTTCAGGTGAGAGAGAGAGAGAGAGAAAGACTGTCCGCTGTTCCTTATAGTCTGTCAGATCAGTAGGTGATTGGTCCCTGAGTTCTTGAGATTGGATTTCGGTTTCAGCCCCCAGTGTCCTATTGGAGGGAGGCTTTATTTATGACTGATGTCAATCCATGCCATCTTTTGGAAATGCCGGTTGGCCTGGGTTCGTAGCTCTATGTCGGGATTTCGGCTCTCATCCACTTCAAAGAGTTTTTATCACCTACAGGCCCCTTTCTCCAGACATCTCATAGCAGAATTCCAAACTATTTGGCCTCTTCTCGGTGCCATCCTCCCCAAAACTGTCACTTTGATGCAAACCAGTTCCAAGCTGATGAGCTAAGGAAATCTGATAACTTTGGGGGGGGAGAGGTCTTCTTTAGATCAGTGCTTCAGCTCAGAGCCCAAATGCTCTTATCCAAATACACCCAACATAACGCTACATATGTATGTATGTATGTATGTATATATGTGTAGAAGGAAAATTAGAAATTATTTTCTTACACCTGTTTTTCTCTCTTGTATACTTAAGAAAGATACGGTCAAGCTAGAAGGTCAGCCCAGAAGATAGTTTGATTTCTGTTTGTTATTTACGATGAGAACCTTGGAGACATTGTCAAACGGTATGACCTACGTGCCTGTTCCCTAAAACCATGTGTTGACCTATGAACTCTGTTCTATAATGATATATGTTCTGCTTAGTTAGCCTTTAAGATAACATAGTAATGACTTTCTAGCATGTATGGATGTATGTATGTATGTATATATATATATATATATATATACATATGTATGTATGTCCAATTGCTTTGACAATACAAATGAATTGAATTGAGAGGAAGAGAGAGAGAGAGAGAGAAAGAGAGAGAGAGAGACAGACAGACAGACAGACAGCTCAGCGATGACATCACGAGCCTCTCTCAGCTGACTGCTATGACATCACAGAGCACGTACATTCCGTTGCTTGTCGTCTGTCAACCACTCAGTCACTGCTAGCCAGACTGTCCCTAAGACAAAGTGTACAATACTTCAATTATATCTCCTCCAGACAGATAAAGAGTATTAAGAGCTACGATGAAGATACCCAGGAGACGTAAAAAGCTTGCATCACCTGGTATTTCCTGGAGGTCACCCATCCAAGTACTAACCAGGCCCTGGCCCGTTTAGTTTCCAAGGTCTGACGAGACCGGGCACGTTCAGGACGGTGTGGCCGCAAGCCAAGATGCCTGGCTGCATGATGTCTCTTAAAGGCTGGCGGGTATTGACGGAATTTCCAGCAAAAAATAAAAAATAAAAAAATAAAAAAATGGAGGGAAAAATAACAGTGCAGGAAAGGGTGTTGAAAGTAGCCGGGAACGTGTACAATTCTTCAATTATATCTCCTCCAGACAGAAAGAGAGTTTTAAGAGCTATGATGAAGTTACCCAGGAGACGTAAAAAGCTTGCAGCACCTGATATTTCCAGGAGGTCACCCATCCAAGTACTGACCAGGCCCTGCCCTGTATCGCTTCCGAGATCTGATGAGATCGGTCGCGTTCAGGACGGCGTGGCCGCAAGCCGAGACGCCTGGCAGCATGATGTCTCTTAAAGGCGGGCGGGTTTTGACGGACCTTCCAGCAAAAAAAAAAAGAAAAAAGAAAAATGGAGGGAAAAATATCAGTGCAGCAAAGGGTGTTGAAAGTTGCCGGGTACGTGTACATTTCTTCAATTGTATCTTCTCCTGACAGAAAGAGAGTATTAAGAGCTACGATGAAGTTACCCAGGAGACGTAAAAAGTTTGCAGTACCTAGTTTTTCCAGGAGGTCACCAATCCAAATACTGACCAGGTCCTGCCACGTTTTGCTTCCTAGATCTGACAAGATCGGGCGCGTTCAGGACGGTGTGTCCGCAAGCCAAAAAGCCTGGCTGCATGATGTCTCTTAAAGGCTGGCGGGTATTGACGGAACTTCCAGCAAAAAAAAGAAAAATGGAGGGAAAAATACCAGTGCAGCAAATGGTGTTGAAAGTAGCCGGGTACGTGTACAAATCCTCAATTATAACACCTCCAGACAGAAAGAGAGTATTAAGAGCTACAATGAAGTTACTCAGGAGACTAAAAAGCTTGCAGCACCAGGTATTTCCAGAAGGTCTCCCATCCAAGTACTGACCAGGTCTTGCCCCGTTTAGCTTCCGAGATCTGATGAGATCGGGCGCGTTCAGGACGGTGTGGCCGCAAACCTAGAGGCCTGGCTGCATGATGTCTCTAAAAGGCTGGCGGGTATTGACGGAACATCCAAGAAAAAAAAATTAAAAAAAAATAGAAAAATGGAGGGAAAAATATCAGTGCAGGAAAGGGTGTTGAATGTAGCCGGGTACGTGTACAATACTTCAATTATATCTCCTCCAGACAGAAAGAGAGTATTAAGAGCTACGATGAAGTTACCCAAGTGATGAAAAAAGCTTGCAGCACCTGGTATTTCCAGGAGGTCACCCATCCAAATACTGACCAGGCCCTGCCCCGTTCAGCTTCCGAGATCTGACGAGATCGGGCGCATTCAGGACGGTGTGGCCGCAAGCCAAGAGGCCTGGATGTATGAAGTCTCTTAAAGGCTGGCGGGTATTGACGGAAGTTCCAGCAAAAAAAAAAGAAATAAGAAAAATGGAGGGAAAAATATCAGTGCAGCAAAGGGTGTTAAATGTAGCTGGGTACGTGTACAATACTTCAATTATATCTCCTCCAGACAGAAAGCGAGTATTAAGAGCTACGATGAAGTTACCCAAGTGATGTAAAAAGCTTGCAGCACCTGGTATCTCCAGGAGGTCTCCCATCTAAGTACTGACCAGGCCCTGCCCCGTTTAGCTTCCGAGATCTGACGAGATCGTGCGCATTCAGGATGGTGTGGCCACAAGCCGAGATGCCTGGCTGCATGATGTCTCTTAAAGGCTGGAGGATATTGACAGAACTTCCAGCAAAATAAAGAAGAAAAAAGAAAAATGGAGGGAAAAATATCAGTGCAGCAAAGGGAGTTGAAAGTAGCCGGGTACGTGTACAATTCTTCAATTATATCTCCTCCAGACAGAAAGAGAGTATTAAGAGCTATGATGAAGTTACCCAGGAGACGTAAGAAGCTTGCAGCACCTGGTATTTCCAGGAGGTCTCCCATCCAAGTACAGAATAGACACTGCCCCGTTTAGCTTCCGAGATCTGATGAGATTGGGCGCGTTCAGGACGGTGTGGCCGCAAACCAAGAGGCCTGGCTGCATGATGTCTCTTAAAGGCTGGCGGGTATTGACGGAACTGCCAGCAAAAAAAAAAGAAATAAGAAAAATGGAGTGAAAAATTTCAGTGCAGCAAAGGGAGTTGAAAGTAGCCGGGTACGTGTACAATTCTTCAATTATATCTCCTCCAGACAGAAAGAGAGTATTAAGAGCTATGATGAAGTTACCCAGGAGACGTAAGAAGCTTGCAGCACCTGGTATTTCCAGGAGGTCACCCATCCAAGTACTGACCAGGCCCTGCCCCGTTCAGCTTCCGAGATCTGACAAGATCGGGCGCGTTCAGGACGGTGTGGCCGCAAGCCGAGAGGCCTGGCTGCAAGATGTCTCTTAAAGGCTGGCGGGTATTGACGGAACTTCCAGCAAATAAAAAAAAAAAAAGAAAAAAAGAAAAACGGAGGGAAAAAAATCAGTGCAGCAAAGGGTGTTGACAGTAGCCGGGTACGTGTACAATTCTTCAATTAAATCTCCTCCAGACAGAAAGAGAGTATTAAAAGCTACGACGAAGTTCCCCAGGTGACGAAAAAAGCTTGCAGCGCCTGGAATTTCCAGAAGGTCTCACATTCAAGTAATGACCAGGCCCTGCCCAGTTTAGCTTCCGAGAGCTGACGAGATGGGGCGCGTTCAGGACGGTGTGGCCGCAAGCCAAGAGGCCTTGCTGCATGATGTCTCTTAAAGGCTGGCGGATATTGACGGAACTTCCAGAAAAAAGAAAAAAGAAAAAGAAAAATGGAGGGAAAAATATCAGTGCAGCAAAGGGTGTTAAAAGTAGCCGAGTACGTGTACAATACTTCAATTATATCTCCTCCAGACAGAAAGAGTGTATTAAGAGCTAAGATAAAGTTACCCAGCAGACGAAAAAAGCTTGCAGCACCTGGTATTTCCAGGAGGTCTCCCATCCAAGTACTGACCAGGCCCTGCCCCGTTTAGCTTCCGAGATCTGACGAGATCGGGCGCGTTCAGGACGGTGTGGCCGCAAGCCGAGATTCCTGGCTGCCTGATGTCTCTTAACGGCTGGCGGGTATTGACGGAATTTCCAGCAAAAAAAAAAAAAAAAAAATAGAAAAATGGAGGGAAAAATATCAGTGCAGGAGAGGTTGTTGAAAGTAGCCGGGTACGTGTACAATTCTTCAATTATATCTCCTCCAGACAGAAAGAGAGTATTAAGAGCTACGATGAAGTTACCCAAGTGATGTAAAAAGCTTGCAGCACCAGGTATTTCCAGGAGGTCTCCCATCTAAGTACTGACCAGGCCCTGCCCCGTTTAGCTTCCGAGATCTGACGAGATCGGGAGCGTTCAGGACGGTGTGGCCGCAAACCAAGAGGCCTGGCTGCATGATGTCTCTTAAAGGCTGGCGGGTATTGACGGAACTTCCAGCAAAAAAAAAAAGAAAAAAGAAAAATGGAGTGAAAAATATCAGTGCAGCAAAGGGTGTTGAAAGTAGCCGGGTATGTGAACAATACTTCAATTATATCTCCTCCAGACTGAAAGAGAGTATTAAGAGCTACGATGAAGTTACCCAAGTGACGAAAAAAGCTTGCAGCACCTGGTATTTCCAGGAGGTCACCCATCCAAGTACTGACCAGGCCCTGCCCCGTTCAGCTTCCAAGATCTGACGAGATCGGGCGCGTTCAGGACGGTGTGGCCGCAAACCAAGAGGCCTGGCTGCATGATGTCTCTTAAAGGCTGGCGGGTATTGACGGAACTTCCAGCAAAAAAAAAAAGAAAAAAGAAAAATGGAGTGAAAAATATCAGTGCAGCAAAGGGTGTTGAAAGTAGCCGGGTATGTGAACAATACTTCAATTATATCTCCTCCAGACTGAAAGAGAGTATTAAGAGCTACGATGAAGTTACCCAAGTGACGAAAAAAGCTTGCAGCACCTGGTATTTCCAGGAGGTCACCCATCCAAGTACTGACCAGGCCCTGCCCCGTTCAGCTTCCAAGATCTGACGAGATCGGGCGCGTTCAGGACGGTGTGGCCGCAAGCCAAGAGGCCTGGCTGCATGAAGTCTCTTAAAGGCTGGAGGGTATTGACGGAACTTCCAGCAAAAAAGAAAAGAAAAAAGAAAAATGGAGGGAAATATATCAGTGCAGCAAAGGGTGTTGAAAGTAGCCGGGTACGTGTACAATTCTTCAATTATATCTCCTCCAGACTGTAAGAGAGTATTAAGAGCTACGATGAAGTTACCCAAGTGATGTAAAAAGCTTGCAGCACCAGGTATTTCCAGGAGGTCTCCCATCTGAGTACTGACCAGGCCCTGCCCCGTTTAGCTTCCGAGATCTGACGAGATCGGGCGCATTCAGGACGGT
This sequence comes from Amia ocellicauda, assembly GCF_036373705.1. Lineage (NCBI taxonomy): Eukaryota > Metazoa > Chordata > Actinopteri > Amiiformes > Amiidae > Amia > Amia ocellicauda. The sequence goes on from NC_089859.1 coordinate 42,576,207, forward strand.
GTGGCCACAAGCCGAGACGCCTGGCTGCATGATGTCTCTTAAAGGTTGACGGGTATTGACGGAACTTCCAGCAAAATAAAGAAGAAAAAAGAAAAATGGAGGGAAAAATATCAGTGCAGCAAAGGGAGTTGAAAGTAGCCGGGTACGTGTACAATTCTTCAATTATATCTCCTCCAGACAGAAAGAGAGTATTAAGAGCTATGATGAAGTTACCCAGGAGACGTAAGAAGCTTGCAGCACCTGGTATTTCCAGGAGGTCTCCCATCCAAGTACAGAACAGGCACTGCCCCGTTTAACTTCCGAGATCTGATGAGATTGGGCGCGTTCAGGACGGTGTGGCCGCAAACCAAGAGGCCTGGCTGCATGATGTCTCTTAAAGGCTGGCGGGTATTGACGGAACTGCCAGCAAAAAAAAAGAAATAAGAAAAATGGATGGAAAAATTTCAGTGCAGCAAAGGGTGTTGAAAGTAGCCGGGTACGTGTACAATACTTCAATTATATCTCCTCCAGACAGAAAGAGAGTATTAAGAGCTACGATGAAGTTACCCAAGTGACGTAATAATCTTGCAGCTCCTGGTATTTCCAGGAGGTCTCCCATCCAAGTACTGATCAGGCCCTGCCCTGTTTAGCTTCCGAGATCTGACGAGATCGGGCGCATTCAGGACGGTGCGGCCACAAGCCAAGACGCCTGGCTTCATGATGTCTCTTAAAGGTTGGCGGGTATTGACGGAACTTCCAGCAGAAAAATAAAATAAAAATAAAAATAAAAAAATGGATGGAAAAATATCAGTGCAGGAAAGGGTGTTGAAAGTAGCCGGGTACGTATACAATTCTTCAATTATATCTCCTCCAGACAGATAGAGAGTATTAAGAGCTACGATGAAGTTACCCAGGAGACGTAAAAAGCTTGCAGGACCTGGTATTTCTAGGAGTTCTCACATTCAAGTACTGACCAGGCCCTGCCCCGTTTAGCTTCCGAGATCTGATGAGTTCGGGCGCGTTCAGGACAATGTGTCCGCATGCCAAGAGGCCTGGCTGCATGATGTCTCTTAAAGGCTGGAGGGTATTGACGGAACTTCCAGCAAAATAAAGAAGAAAAAAGAAAAATGGAGGGAAAAATATCAGTGCAGCAAAGGCTGTTGAAAGTAGCCAGGTACGTGTACAATACTTCAATTATATCTCTTCCAGACAGATAGAGAGTATTAAGAGCTACGATGAAGTTACCCAGGAGACGTAAAAAGCTTTCAGTACCTGGTTTTACCAGGAGGTCTCCCATCCAAGTACTGACCAGGCCCTGCCCCGTTTTGCTTCCAAGATCTGACAAGATCGGGCGCGTTCAGGACGGTGTGGCCGCAAGCCAAGCGGCCTGGCTGCATGATGTCTCTTAAAGGCTGGAGGGTATTGACAGAACTTCCAGCAAAAAAAAATAATAATAAGAAAAATGGAGGGAAAAATATCAGTGCAGCAAAGGCTGTTGAAAGTAGCAGGGTACGTGTACAATTCCTCAATTATAACACCTCCAGACAGATAGAGAGTATTAAGAGCTACGATGAAGTTACCCAGGAGACGTAAAAGGCTTGCAGCACCTGGTATTTCCAGGAGGTCTCCCATCCAAGTACTGACCAGGCCCTGCCCCGTTTAGTTTCCGAGATCTGACGAGATCGGGCGCATTCAGTACGGTGTGGCCGCAAGCCGAGAGTCCTGGTTGCATGATGTCTCTTAAAGACTGGCGGGTATTGACGGAACTTCCAGCAAAAAAAAAAGAAAAAAATAAATAGAAAAATGGAGGGAAAAATATCAGTGCAGCAAAGGGTGTTGAATGTAGCCGGTTACGTGAACAATTCTTCAATTATATCTCCTCCAGACAGAAAGAGAGTGTTAAGAGCTACGATAAAGTTACCCAGGAGACGTAAAAAGCTTGCAGCACCAGGTATTTCCAGGAGGTCCCACATTCAAGTAATGACCAGGCCCTGCCCCGTTTAGCTTCTGAGATCTGACGAGATGGGGCGCGTTCAGGACGGTGTGGTTGCAAGCCAAGAGGCCTGGCTGCATGATGTCTCTTAAACGCTGGAGGGAATTGATGGAACTTCCAGCAAGAAAAAAAAAAAAAAAAAATAGAAAAATGGAGGGAAAAATATCAGTGCAGCAAAGGGTGTTGAAAGTAGCAGGGTACGTGTACAATTCTTCAATTATATCTCCTGCAGACAGAAAGAGAGTATTAAGAGCTACGATGAAGTTACCCAGGAGACGTAAAAACCTTGCAGCACCTGGTATTTCTAGGAGGTCTCCCATCCAAGTACTGACCAGGCCCTGCCCCGTTTAGCTTCCGTGATATGACGAGATCGGGACTGTGTGGCCACAAGCCAAGAGGCCTGGCTGCATGATGTCTCTTAAAGGTTGGCGGGTATTGACGGAACTTCCAGCAAAAAAAAAAAAAAAGAAAAATGGATGGAAAAATATCAGTGCAGCAATGGGTGTTGACAGTAGCTGGGTACGTGTACAATACTTCAATTATATCTCCTCCAGACAGATAGAGAGTATTAAGAGCTACGATAAAGTTACCCAGGAGACGTAAAAGCTTGCAGAAACAGGTATTTCCAGGAGGTCTCACATTCAAGTACTGACCAGGTCCTGCCCCGTTTAGCTTCCGAGATCTGACGAGATCGGGCGCGTTCAGGACGGTGTGGCCGCAAGCCAAGACGCCTGGCTGCATGATGTCTCTTAAAGGCTGGCGGGTATTGACGGAACTTCCAGCAAAAAAAAAAAAAAAAAAAAAGAAAAATGGAGGGAAAAATATCAGTGCAGCAAAGGCTGTTGAAAGTAGCCGGGTACGTGTACAATTCTTCAATTATATCTCCTCCAGACAGAAAGAGAGAATTAAGAGCTACGATGAAGTTACCCAGGAGACGTAAAAAGTTTGCAGCACCTCGTATTTCCAGAAGGTCACCCATAAAAGTACTGACCAGGCCCTGCCTTGTTTAAATTCCGAGATCTGACGAGATCGGGCGCGTTCAGGACGGTGTGGCCGCAAGCCGAGAGGCCTGGCTGCATGATGTCTCTTAATGGCTGGCGGGTATTGACGGAACTTCCAGCAAAAAAAAAAAAAAAAAAAAAAAAAGAAAAAGAAAAATGGAGGGAAAAATATCAGTGCAGTAATGGGTTTTGAAAGTAGCCGGGTACGTGTACAATTCTTCAATTATATCTCCTCCAGACAGAAAGAGAGTATTAAGAGCTACGATGAAGTTACCCAGGAGACGTAAAAAGCTTGCAGCACCTGGCATTTCCAGGAGGTCACCCATCCAAGTACTGACCAGGCCCTGCCCCGTTTAAATTCCAAGATCTGATGAGATCGGGGGCGTTCAGGACGGTGTGGCTGCAAGCCAAGAGGCCGGGCTGCATGATGTCTCTTAATGGTTGGCGGGTTTTGACGGAACATCCAGCAAAAAAAAAAAAGAGAAATGGAGGGAGAAATACCAGTGCAGCAAAGGGTGTTGAAAGTAGCCGGGTACGTGTACAATTCTTCAATTATATCTCCTGCAGACAGAAAGAGAGTATTAAGAGCTACGATGAAGTTACCCAGGAGACGTAAAAAGCTTGCAGCACCTGGTATTTCTAGGAGGTCAGCCATCCAAGTACTGACCAGGCCCTGCCCCGTTTAGCTTCCGAGATCTTACGAGATCGGGCGCATTCAGGACGGTGTGGCCACAAGCCGAGAGGCCTGGCTGCATGATGTCTCTTAAAGGTTGGCGGATATTGACGAACTTCCAGCAAAAAAAAAAAAGAAAAATGGAGGGAAAAATATCAGTGCAGCAAAGGCTGTTGAAAGTAGCCGGGTACGTGTACAATTCTTCAATAATATCTCCTCCAGACTGAAAGAGAGTATTAAGAGCTACGATGAAGTTACCCAGGAGACGTAAAAAGCTTGCAGCACCTGGTATTTCCAGGAGGTCACCCAACCAAGTACTGACCAGACCCTGCCCCGTTTAGCTTCCGAGATATGATGAGATCAGGCGCGTTCAGGACGGTGTGGCCGCAAGCCGAGAGGCCTGGCTGCATGATGTCTCTTAAAGGCTGGCAAGTATTGACGGAACTTCCAGCAAAAAAAAAAAAAAAAAAAAATAGAAAAAGGGAGGGAAAAATATCAGTGCAGCAAAGGGTGTTGAAAGTAGCCGGGTACGTGTACAATTCTTCAATTATATCTCCTCCAGACAGAAAGAGAGAATTAAGAGCTACGATGAAGTTACCCAGGTGACGTAAAAAGCTTGCAGCACCTGGTATTTCTAGGAGGTCAGCCATCCAAGTACTGACCAGGCCCTGCCCCGTTTAGCTTCCGAGATCTGACGAGATCGGGCGCATTCAGGACGGTGTGGCCACAAGCCGAGAGGCCTGGCTGCATGATGTCTCTTAAAGGTTGGCGGGTATTGACGGAACTTCCAGCAAAAAAAAAAAAAAGAAAAATGGATGGAAAAATATCAGTGCAGCAAAGGGTGTTGACAGTAGCTGGGTACGTGTACAATACTTCAATTATATCTCTTCCAGACAGATAGAGAGTATTAAGAGCTACGATGAAGTTACCCAGGAGTTGTAAAAGCTTGCAGCACCAGGTATTTCCAGGAGGTCTCACATTCAAGTACTGACCAGGTCCTGCCCCGTTTAGCTTCCGAGATCTGACGAGATCGGGCGCGTTCAGGATGGTGTGGCCGCAAGCCGAGACGCCTGGCTGCATGATGTCTCTTAAAGGCTGGCGGGTATTGACGGAACTGCCAGCAAAAAAAAAAAGAAAAATAGAGGGAAAAATACCAGTGCAGCAAAGGCTGTTGAAAGTAGCTGGGTACATGTACAATTCCTCAATTATAACACCTCCAGACAGATAGAGAGTATTAAGAGCTACGATGAAGTTTCCCAGGAGACTTTAAAAGCTTGCAGCACCAGGTATTTCCTGGAGGTCTCCCATCCAAGTACTGATCAGGCCCTGCCCCGTTTAGCTTCCGAGATCTGACGAGATCGGGCGCTTTCAGGACAATGTGGTCGCAAGCCAAGAGGCCTGGCTGCATGATGTCTCTTAAAGGCTGGCGGGTATTGACGGAACTTCCAGCAAAAAAAAAAAAAAAAAAAAAAAGAAAAAGAAAAATGGAGGGAAAAATATCAGTGCAGTAATGGGTTTTGAAAGTAGCCGGGTACGTGTACAATTCTTCAATTATATCTCCTCCAGACAGAAAGAGAGTATTAAGAGCTACGATGAAGTTACCCAGGAGACGTAAAAAGCTTGCAGCACCTGGCATTTCCAGGAGGTCACCCATCCATGTACTGACCAGGCCCTGCCCCGTTTAAATTCCAAGATCTGATGAGATCGGGGGCGTTCAGGACGGTGTGGCTGCAAGCCGAGAGGCCTGACTGCATGATGTCTCTTAATGGTTGGCGGGTTGTGACGGAACATCCAGCAAATAAAAAAAAAGAGAAATGGTGGTAAAAATATCAGTGCAGCAAAGGGTGTTGAAAGTAGCCAGGTACGTGTACAATTCTTCAATTATATCTCCTCCATATTGAAAGAGAGTATTAAGAGCTACGATGAAGTTACACAGGAGACGTAAAAAGCTTGCAGCACCTGGTATTTCCAGGAGGAAACCCATCCAAGTACTGACCAGGCCCTGCCCCGTTTGGCTTCCGAGATCTGACGAGATCGGGCGCGTTCAGGACGGTGTGGCCGCAAGCCAAGATGCCTGGCGGCATGATGTCTCTTAAAGGCTGGCGGGTATTTACGGAACAGCCAGCAAAAAAAAAAAGAGAAATGGAGGGAAAAATATCAGTGCAGCTAAGGCTGTTGAAAGTAGCCGGGTACGTGTACAACTCTTCAATTATATCTCCTCCAGACAGAAAGAGAGAATTAAGAGCTACGATGAAGTTACCCAGGAGACGTAAAAAGTTTGCAGCACCTCGTATTTCCAGAAGGTCACCCATAAAAGTACTGACCAGGCCCTGCCCCGTTTAAATTCTGAGATCTGACGAGATCGGGCGCGTTCAGGACGGTGTGGCCGCAAGCCGAGAGGCCTGGCTGCATGATGTCTCTTAATGGCTGGCGGGTATTGACAGAACTTCCAGCAAAAAAAAAAAAAAAAAAAAAAAAAGAAAAAGAAAAATGGAGGGAAAAATATCAGTGCAGTAATGGGTTTTGAAAGTAGCCGGGTACGTGTACAATTCTTCAATTATATCTCCTCCGGACAGAAAGAGAGTATTAAGAGCTACGATGAAGTTACCCAGGAGACGTAAAAAGCTTGCAGCACCTGGCATTTCTAGGAGGTCACCCATCCAAGTACTGACCAGGCCCTGCCCCGTTTAAATTCCAAGATCTGATGAGATCGGGGGCGTTCAGGACGGTGTGGCTGCAAGCCAAGAGGCCTAGCTGCATGATGTCTCTTAATGGTTGGCGGGTTTTGACGGAACATCCAGCAAATAAAAAAAAAGAGAAATGGTGGTAAAAATATCAGTGCAGCAAAGGGTGTTGAAAGTAGCCAGGTACGTGTACAATTCTTCAATTATAACTCCTCCAGACTGAAAGAGAGTATTAAGAGCTACGATGAAGTTACCCAGGAGACGTAAAAAGCTTGCAGCACCTGGTATTTCCAGGAGGACACCCATCCAAGTACTGACCAGGCCCTGCCCCACTCAGTTTCCGAGATCTTACGAGATCGGACGCGTTCAGGACGGTGTGGCCGCAAGCCGAGATGCCTGGCTGCATGATGTCTCTTAAAGGCTGGCGGGTATTGACGGAACTGCCAGCAATAAAAAAAAGAGAAATGGAGGGAGAAATACCAGTGCAGCAAAGGGTGTTGAAAGTAGCCGGGTACGTGTACAATACTTGAATTATATCTCCTCCAGACAGAAAGAGAGTATTAAGAGCTACGATGAAGTTACCCAGGAGACGTAAAAGCTTGCAGCACCAGGTATTTCCAGGAGGTCTCACATTCAAGTACTGACCAGGTCCTGCCCCGTTTAGCTTCCGAGATCTGACGAGATCGGGCGCGTTCAGGATGGTGTGGCCGCAAGCCGAGACGCCTGGCTGCATGATGTCTCTTAAAGGCTGGCGGGTATTGACGGAACTGCCAGCAAAAAAAAAAAAGAAAAATAGAGGGAAAAATACCAGTGCAGCAAAGGCTGATGAAAGTAGCCGGGTACGTGTACAATTCCTCAATTATAACACCTCCAGACAGATAGAGAGTATTAAGAGCTACGATTAAGTTTCCCAGGAGACGTAAAAAGCTTGCAGCACCAGGTATTTCCTGGAGGTCTCCCATCCAAGTACTGACCAGGCCCTGCCCCGTTTAGCTTCCGAGATCTAACGAGATCAGGCGCGTTCAGGACAATGTGGCCGCAAGCCAAGAGGCCTGGCTGCATGATGTCTCTTAAAGGCTGGTGGGTATTGACGGAACTTCCAGCAAAAAAAAAAAAAAAAAAAAAGAAAAATAGAGGGAAAAATACCAGTGCAGCAAAGGGTGTTGAAAGTAGCCGGGTACGTGTACAATTCTTCAATTATATATTCTCCAGACAGAAAGAGAGTATTAAGAGCTACGATGAAGTTCCCCAGGAGACGTAAAAAGCTGGCAGCACCTGGTATTTCCAGACGATCTCCCATCCAAGTACTGACCAGGTCCTGTCCCGTTTAGTTTCCGAGATCTACCGAGATCGGGCGCGTTCAGGACTGTGTGTCCGCAAGCCGAGAGGCCTGGTTGCATGATGTCTCTTAAAGGCTGGCGGATATTGACGGAACTTCCAGAAATAATAATAAAGAAAAAGAAAAATGGAGGGAAAAATATCAGTGCAGCAATGGGTGTTGAAAGTAACCGGGTACGTGTACAATACTTCAATTATATCTCCTCCAGACAGAAAGAGAGTATTAAGAGCTACGATAAACTTACCCAGCAGACGTAAAAAGCTTGCAGCACCTGGTATTTCCAGGAGGTCTCCCATCCAAGTACTGACCAGGCCCTGCCCCATTCAGTTTCCGAGATCTGACGAGATCGGGCGCGTTCAGGATGGTGTGGCCGCAAGCCGAGATCCTGGCTGCATGATGTCTCTTAAAGGCTGGCGGGTATTGACGGAACTGCCAGCAAAAAAAAAAAAGAGAAATGGAGGGAGAAATACCAGTGCAGCAAAGGGTGTTGAAAGTAGCCGGGTACGTGTACAATACTTGAATTATATCTCCTCCAGACAGAAAGAGAGTATTAAGAGCTACGATGAAGTTACCCAGGTAACGTAAAAAGCTTGCAGCACCTGGTATTTCTAGGAGGTCTCCCATCCAAGTACTGACCAGGCCCTGCCCCGTTTAGCTTCCGAGATCTGACGAGATCGGGCGCATTCAGGACGGTGTGGCCACAAGCCGAGAGGCCTGGCTGCATGATGTCTCTTAAAGGTTGGCGGGTATTGACGGAACTTCCAGCAAAAAAAAAAAAAAGAAAAATGGATGGAAAAATATCAGTGCAGCAAAGGGTGTTGACAGTAGCTGGGTACATGTACAATACTTCAATTATATCTCTTCCAGACAGATAGAGAGTATTAACAGCTACGATGAAGTTACTCAGGAGTTGTAAAAGCTTGCAGCACCAGGTATTTCCAGGAGGTCTCACATTCAAGTACTGACCAGGTCCTGCCCCGTTTAGCTTCCGAGATCTGACGAGATCGGGCGCGTTCAGGATGGTGTGGCCGCAAGCCGAGATGCCTGGCTGCATGATGTCTCTTAATGGCTGGCGGGTATTGACAGAACTTCCAGCAAAAAAAAAAAAAAAAAAAAAAAGAAAAAGAAAAATGGAGGGAAAAATATCAGTGCAGTAATGGGTTTTGAAAGTAGCCGGGTACGTGTACAATTCTTCAATTATATCTCCTCCGGACAGAAAGAGAGTATTAAGAGCTACGATGAAGTTACCCAGGAGACGTAAAAAGCTTGCAGCACCTGGCATTTCTAGGAGGTCACCCATCCAAGTACTGACCAGGCCCTGCCCCGTTTAAATTCCAAGATCTGATGAGATCGGGGGCGTTCAGGACGGTGTGGCTGCAAGCCAAGAGGCCTGGCTGCATGATGTCTCTTAATGGTTGGCGGGTATTGACGGAACATCCAGCAAATAAAAAAAAAGAGAAATGGTGGTAAAAATATCAGTGCAGCAAAGGGTGTTGAAAGTAGCCAGGTACGTGTACAATTCTTCAATTATATCTCCTCCAGACTGAAAGAGAGTATTAAGAGCTACGATGAAGTAACCCAGGAGACGTAAAAAGCTTGCAGCACCTGGTATTTCCAGGAGGACACCCATCCAAGTACTGACCAGGCCCTGCCCCACTCAGTTTCCGAGATCTTACGAGATCGGACGCGTTCAGGACGGTGTGGCCGCAAGCCGAGATGCCTGGCTGCATGATGTCTCTTAAAGGCTGGCGGGTATTGACGGAACTTCCAGCAAAAAAAAAAAGAAAAAAGAAAAATGGAGGGAAAAATATCAGTGCAGCAAAGGCTGTTGAAAGTAGCCGGGTACGTGTACAATACTTCAATTATATCTCCTCCAGACAGATAGAGAGTATTAAGAGCTACGATGAAGTTTCCCAGGAGACGTAAAAAGCTTGCAGCACCAGGTATTTCCAGGAGGTCTCCCATCCAAGTACTGACGAGGCCCTGCCCCGTTTGGCTTCCGAGATCTGATGAGATCGGGCGTGTTCAGGACGGTGTGGCCGCAAGCCAAGAGGCCGGGCTGCATGATGTCTCTTAAAGGCTAGCGGGTATTGACGGAACTTCCAGCAAAAAATAAAAAATAAATAAATAGAAAAATGGAGGGAAAAATATCAGTGCAGGACAGGGTGTTGAAAGTAGCCGGGTACATGTACAATTCTTCAATTATATCTCCTCCAGACTGAATGAGAGTATTAAGAGCTACGCTGAAGTTACCCAGGAGATGTAAAAAGCTTTCAGCACCTGGTATTTCCAGGAGGTCACCCATCCAATTACTGACCAGGCCCTGCCTAGTTTCCCTTCCGAGATCTGACGAGATCTTGCGTCTTCAGGACGGTGTGGCCTCAAGCCAAGAGGCCTGGCTGCATGATGTGTCTTAAAGGCTGGAGGGTATTGATGGAACTTCCAGCAAAAAACAAAAGAAAAAAGAAAAATGGAGGGAAAAATATCAGTGCAGCAAATGGTGTTGACAGTAGCTGGGTACGTGTACAATTCTTCAATTATATCTCCTCCAGACAGATAGAGAGTATTAAGAGCTACGATAAAGTTACCCAGGAGACGTAAAAGCTTGCAGCACCAGGTATTTCCAGGAGGTCTCACATTCAAGTACTGACCAGGTCCTGCCCCGTTTAGCTTCCGAGATCTGACGAGATCGGGCGCGTTCAGGACGGTGTGGCCGCAAGCCGAGATGTCTGGCTGCATGATGTCTCTTAAAGGCTGGCGGGTATTGACGGAACTTCCAGCAAAAAAAAAAAAAAAAAGAAAAATGGATGGAAAAATATCAGTGCAGCAAAGGGTGTTGACAGTAGCTGGGTACGTGTACAATACTTCAATTATATCTCCTCCAGACAGATAGAGAGTATTAAGAGCTACGATAAAGTTACCCAGGAGACGTGAAAGCTTGCAGCACCAGGTATTTCCAGGACGTCTCACATTCATGTACTGACCAGGTCCTGCCCCGTTTAGCTTCCAAGATCTGACGAGATCGGGCGAGTTCAGGATGGTGTGGCCGCAAGCCGAAAGTCCTGGCTGCATGATGTCTCTTAAAGGTTGGCGGGTATTGACGGAACTTCCAGCAAAAAAAAAAAAAAAAATGGATGGAAAAATATCAGTGCAGCAAAGGGTGTTGACAGTAGCTGGGTACGTGTACAATTCTTCAATTATATATTCTCCAGACAGAAAGAGAGTATTAAGAGCTACGATGAAGTTCCCCAGGAGACGTAAAAAGCTGGCAGCACCTGGTATTTCCAGAAGATCTCCCATCCAAGTACTGACCAGGTCCTGCCCCATTTAGTTTCCGAGATCTTCCGAGATCGGGCGCGTTCAGGACTGTGTGTCCGCAAACCGAGAGGCCTGGTTGCATGATGTCTCTTAAAGGCTGGCGGGTATTGACGGAACGTCCAGCAAAAAAAAAAAAAAAAAAAAAAAAAAAAATGGATGGAAAAATATCAGTGCAGCAAAGGATGTTGACAGTAGCTGGGTACGTGTACAATACTTCAATTATATCTCCTCCAGACAGATAGAGAGTATTAAGAGCTACGATAAAGTTACCCAGGAGACGTAAAAGCTTGCAGCACGAGGTATTTCCAGGAGGTCTCACATTCATGTACTGACCAGGTCCTGCCCCGTTTAGCTTCCGAGATCTGATGAGATCGGGCGCGTTCAGGATGGTGTGGCCGCAAGCCGAGATGCCTGGCTGCATGATGTCTCTTAAAGGCTGGCGGGTATTGACGGAACTGCCAGCCAAAAAAAAAAAGAAAAATAGAGGGAAAAATACCAGTGCAGCAAAGGGTGTTGAAAGTAGCCGGGTACGTGTACAATTCTTCAATTATATATTCTCCAGACAGAAAGAGAGTATTAAGAGCTACGATGAAGTTCCCCAGGAGACGTAAAAAGCTGGCAGCACCTGGTATTTCCAGAAGATCTCCCATCCAAGTACTGACCAGGTCCTGCCCCATTTAGTTTCCGAGATCTTCCGAGATCGGGCGCGTTCAGGACTGTGTGTCCGCAAACCGAGAGGCCTGGTTGCATGATGTCTCTTAAAGGCTGGCGGGTATTGACGGAACGTCCAGCAAAAAAAAAAAAAAAAAAAAAAAAAAAATGGATGGAAAAATATCAGTGCAGCAAAGGATGTTGACAGTAGCTGGGTACGTGTACAATACTTCAATTATATCTCCTCCAGACAGATAGAGAGTATTAAGAGCTACGATAAAGTTACCCAGGAGACGTAAAAGCTTGCAGCACCAGGTATTTCCAGGAGGTCTCACATTCATGTACTGACCAGGTCCTGCCCCGTTTAGCTTCCGAGATCTGACGAGATCGGGCGCGTTCAGGATGGTGTGGCCGCAAGCCGAGATGCCTGGCTGCATGATGTCTCTTAAAGGCTGGCGGGTATTGACGGAACTGCCAGCAAAAAAAAAAAAGAAAAATAGAGGGAAATATACCAGTGCAGCACAGGGTGTTGAAAGTAGCCGGGTACGTGTACAATTCTTCAATTATATCTCCTGGAGAAAGAAAGAGAGTATTAAGAGCTACGATGAAGTTACCCAGGAGACGTAAAAAGCTTGCAGCACCTGGTATTTCCAGGAGGTCACACATCCAAGTACTGACCATGCCCTGCCCCGTTTAGCTTCCGAAATCTGATATGATCGGGCGCGTTCAGGACGGTGTGACTACAAGCCAAGAGGCCTGGCTGCATGATGTCTCTTAAAGGCTGGCGGATATTGACGGAACTTCCAGCAAAAAAATAAAATAAAAAGAAAAATGGAGGAAAAATATCAGTGCAGCAAAGGGTGTTGAAAGTAGCCTAGTACGTGTACAATTCTTCAATTATATCTCCTGGAGACAGAAAGAGAGTATTAAGAGCTACGATGAAGTTACCCAGGAGACGTAAAAGGCTTGCAGCACCTGGTATTTCTAGGAGGTCTCCCATCCAAGTACTGACCAGGCCCTGCCCCGTTTAGCTTCCGAGATCTGACGAGATCGGGCGCAATCAGGACGGTGTGGCCGCAAGCCGAGAGGCCTGGCTGCATGATGTCTCTTAAAGGTTGGCGGGTATTGACGGAACTTCCAGCAAAAAAAAAAAAAAAAAGAAAAATGGATGGAAAAATATCAGTGCAGCAAAGGGTGTTGACAGTAGCTGGGTACGTGTACAATACTTCAAATATATCTCCTCCAGACAGATAGAGAGTATTAAGAGCTACGATAAAGTTACCCAGGAGACGTAAAAGCTTGCAGCACCAGGTATTTCCAGGAGGTCTCACATTCATGTACCGACCAGGTCCTGCCCCGTTTAGCTTCCAAGATCTGACGAGATCGGGCGAGTTCAGGATGGTGTGGCCGCAAGCCGAGATGCCTGGCTGCATGATGTCTCTTAAAGGCTAGCGGGTATTGACGGAACTTCCAGCAAAAAATAAAAAATAAATAAATAGAAAAATGAAGGGAAAAATATCAGTGCAGGACAGGGTGTTGAAAGTAGCCGGGTACATGTACAATTCTTCAATTATATCTCCTCCAGACTGAATGAGAGTATTAAGAGCTACGCTGAAGTTACCCAGGAGATGTAAAAAGCTTTCAGCACCTGGTATTTCCAGGAGGTCACCCATCCAATTACTGACCAGGCCCTGCCTAGTTTCTCTTCCGAGATCTGACGAGATCTTGCGTCTTCAGGACGGTGTGGCCTCAAGCCAAGAGGCCTGGCTGCATGATGTGTCTTAAAGGCTGGAGGGTATTGATGGAACTTCCAGCAAAAAACAAAAGAAAAAAGAAAAATGGAGGGAAAAATATCAGTGCAGCAAATGGTGTTGACAGTAGCTGGGTACGTGTACAATTCTTCAATTATATCTCCTCCAGACAGATAGAGAGTATTAAGAGCTACGATAAAGTTACCCAGGAGACGTAAAAGCTTGCAGCACCAGGTATTTCCAGGAGGTCTCACATTCAAGTACTGACCAGGTCCTGCCCCGTTTAGCTTCCGAGATCTGACGAGATCGGGCGCGTTCAGGACGGTGTGGCCGCAAGCCGAGATGTCTGGCTGCATGATGTCTCTTAAAGGCTGGCGGGTATTGACGGAACTTCCAGCAAAAAAAAAAAAAAAAAGAAAAATGGATGGAAAAATATCAGTGCAGCAAAGGGTGTTGACAGTAGCTGGGTACGTGTACAATACTTCAATTATATCTCCTCCAGACAGATAGAGAGTATTAAGAGCTACGATAAAGTTACCCAGGAGACGTGAAAGCTTGCAGCACCAGGTATTTCCAGGACGTCTCACATTCATGTACTGACCAGGTCCTGCCCCGTTTAGCTTCCAAGATCTGACGAGATCGGGCGAGTTCAGGATGGTGTGGCCGCAAGCCGAAAGTCCTGGCTGCATGATGTCTCTTAAAGGTTGGCGGGTATTGACGGAACTTCCAGCAAAAAAAAAAAAAAAAATGGATGGAAAAATATCAGTGCAGCAAAGGGTGTTGACAGTAGCTGGGTACGTGTACAATTCTTCAATTATATATTCTCCAGACAGAAAGAGAGTATTAAGAGCTACGATGAAGTTCCCCAGGAGACGTAAAAAGCTGGCAGCACCTGGTATTTCCAGAAGATCTCCCATCCAAGTACTGACCAGGTCCTGCCCCATTTAGTTTCCGAGATCTTCCGAGATCGGGCGCGTTCAGGACTGTGTGTCCGCAAACCGAGAGGCCTGGTTGCATGATGTCTCTTAAAGGCTGGCGGGTATTGACGGAACGTCCAGCAAAAAAAAAAAAAAAAAAAAAAAAAAAAATGGATGGAAAAATATCAGTGCAGCAAAGGATGTTGACAGTAGCTGGGTACGTGTACAATACTTCAATTATATCTCCTCCAGACAGATAGAGAGTATTAAGAGCTACGATAAAGTTACCCAGGAGACGTAAAAGCTTGCAGCACGAGGTATTTCCAGGAGGTCTCACATTCATGTACTGACCAGGTCCTGCCCCGTTTAGCTTCCGAGATCTGATGAGATCGGGCGCGTTCAGGATGGTGTGGCCGCAAGCCGAGATGCCTGGCTGCATGATGTCTCTTAAAGGCTGGCGGGTATTGACGGAACTGCCAGCCAAAAAAAAAAAGAAAAATAGAGGGAAAAATACCAGTGCAGCAAAGGGTGTTGAAAGTAGCCGGGTACGTGTACAATTCTTCAATTATATATTCTCCAGACAGAAAGAGAGTATTAAGAGCTACGATGAAGTTCCCCAGGAGACGTAAAAAGCTGGCAGCACCTGGTATTTCCAGAAGATCTCCCATCCAAGTACTGACCAGGTCCTGCCCCATTTAGTTTCCGAGATCTTCCGAGATCGGGCGCGTTCAGGACTGTGTGTCCGCAAACCGAGAGGCCTGGTTGCATGATGTCTCTTAAAGGCTGGCGGGTATTGACGGAACGTCCAGCAAAAAAAAAAAAAAAAAAAAAAAAAAAATGGATGGAAAAATATCAGTGCAGCAAAGGATGTTGACAGTAGCTGGGTACGTGTACAATACTTCAATTATATCTCCTCCAGACAGATAGAGAGTATTAAGAGCTACGATAAAGTTACCCAGGAGACGTAAAAGCTTGCAGCACCAGGTATTTCCAGGAGGTCTCACATTCATGTACTGACCAGGTCCTGCCCCGTTTAGCTTCCGAGATCTGACGAGATCGGGCGCGTTCAGGATGGTGTGGCCGCAAGCCGAGATGCCTGGCTGCATGATGTCTCTTAAAGGCTGGCGGGTATTGACGGAACTGCCAGCAAAAAAAAAAAAGAAAAATAGAGGGAAATATACCAGTGCAGCACAGGGTGTTGAAAGTAGCCGGGTACGTGTACAATTCTTCAATTATATCTCCTGGAGAAAGAAAGAGAGTATTAAGAGCTACGATGAAGTTACCCAGGAGACGTAAAAAGCTTGCAGCACCTGGTATTTCCAGGAGGTCACACATCCAAGTACTGACCATGCCCTGCCCCGTTTAGCTTCCGAAATCTGATATGATCGGGCGCGTTCAGGACGGTGTGACTACAAGCCAAGAGGCCTGGCTGCATGATGTCTCTTAAAGGCTGGCGGATATTGACGGAACTTCCAGCAAAAAAATAAAATAAAAAGAAAAATGGAGGAAAAATATCAGTGCAGCAAAGGGTGTTGAAAGTAGCCTAGTACGTGTACAATTCTTCAATTATATCTCCTGGAGACAGAAAGAGAGTATTAAGAGCTACGATGAAGTTACCCAGGAGACGTAAAAGGCTTGCAGCACCTGGTATTTCTAGGAGGTCTCCCATCCAAGTACTGACCAGGCCCTGCCCCGTTTAGCTTCCGAGATCTGACGAGATCGGGCGCAATCAGGACGGTGTGGCCGCAAGCCAAGAGGCCTGGCTGCATGATGTCTCTTAAAGGTTGGCGGGTATTGACGGAACTTCCAGCAAAAAAAAAAAAAAAAAGAAAAATGGATGGAAAAATATCAGTGCAGCAAAGGGTGTTGACAGTAGCTGGGTACGTGTACAATACTTCAAATATATCTCCTCCAGACAGATAGAGAGTATTAAGAGCTACGATAAAGTTACCCAGGAGACGTAAAAGCTTGCAGCACCAGGTATTTCCAGGAGGTCTCACATTCATGTACCGACCAGGTCCTGCCCCGTTTAGCTTCCAAGATCTGACGAGATCGGGCGAGTTCAGGATGGTGTGGCCGCAAGCCGAGATGCCTGGCTGCATGATGTCTCTTAAAGGCTAGCGGGTATTGACGGAACTTCCAGCAAAAAATAAAAAATAAATAAATAGAAAAATGAAGGGAAAAATATCAGTGCAGGACAGGGTGTTGAAAGTAGCCGGGTACATGTACAATTCTTCAATTATATCTCCTCCAGACTGAATGAGAGTATTAAGAGCTACGCTGAAGTTACCCAGGAGATGTAAAAAGCTTTCAGCACCTGGTATTTCCAGGAGGTCACCCATCCAATTACTGACCAGGCCCTGCCTAGTTTCTCTTCCGAGATCTGACGAGATCTTGCGTCTTCAGGACGGTGTGGCCTCAAGCCAAGAGGCCTGGCTGCATGATGTGTCTTAAAGGCTGGAGGGTATTGATGGAACTTCCAGCAAAAAACAAAAGAAAAAAGAAAAATGGAGGGAAAAATATCAGTGCAGCAAATGGTGTTGACAGTAGCTGGGTACGTGTACAATTCTTCAATTATATCTCCTCCAGACAGATAGAGAGTATTAAGAGCTACGATAAAGTTACCCAGGAGACGTAAAAGCTTGCAGCACCAGGTATTTCCAGGAGGTCTCACATTCAAGTACTGACCAGGTCCTGCCCCGTTTAGCTTCCGAGATCTGACGAGATCGGGCGCGTTCAGGACGGTGTGGCCGCAAGCCGAGATGTCTGGCTGCATGATGTCTCTTAAAGGCTGGCGGGTATTGACGGAACTTCCAGCAAAAAAAAAAAAAAAAAGAAAAATGGATGGAAAAATATCAGTGCAGCAAAGGGTGTTGACAGTAGCTGGGTACGTGTACAATACTTCAATTATATCTCCTCCGGACAGATAGAGAGTATTAAGAGCTACGATGAAGTTACCCAGGAGACGTAAAAGGCTTGCAGCACCTGGTATTTCTAGGAGGTCTCCCATCCAAGTACTGACCAGGCCCTGCCCCGTTTAGCTTCCGAGATCTGACGAGATCGGGCGCATTCAGGACGGTGTGGCCGCAAGCCGAGAGGCCTGGCTGCATTATGTCTCTTAAAGGTTGGCGGGTATTGACGGAACTTCCAGCAGAAAAAAAAAAAAAAAAGAAAAATGGATGGAAAAATTTCAGTGCAGCAAAGGGTGTTGACAGTAGCTGGGTACGTGTACAATACTTAAATTATATCTCCTCCGGACAGATAGAGAGTATTAAGAGCTACGATGAAGTTACCCAGGAGACGTAAAAAGCTTGCAGCACCTGGTATTTCTAGGAGGTCTCCCATCCAAGTACTGACCAGGCCCTGCACCGTTTAGCTTCCGAGATCTGACGAGATCGGGCGCATTCAGGACGGTGTGTCCACAAGCCGAAAGCCCTGGCTGCATGATGTCTCTTAAAGGTTGGCGGGTATTGACGGAACTTCCAGCAAAAAAATAAAAGAAAAAAAGAAAAAAGAAAAATGGATGGAAAAATATCAGTGCAGCAAAGGGTGTTGACAGTAGCCGGGTACGTGTACAATACTTCAATTATATCTCCTCCAGACAGAGAGAGAGTATTAAGAGCTACGATAAAGTTACCCAGGAGACGTAAAAGCTTGCAGCACTAGGTATTTCCAGGAGGTCTCACATTCATGTACTGACCAGGTCCTGCCCCGTTTAGCTTCCGAGATCTGACGAGATCGGGCGCGTTCAGGATGGTGTGGCCGCAAGCCGAGATGCCTGGCTGCATGATGTCTCTTAAAGGCTGGCGGGTATTGACAGAACTGCCAGCAAAAAAAAAAAAGAAAAATAGAGGGAAATATACCAGTGCAGCAAAGGGTGTTGAAAGTAGCCGGGTACGTGTACAATTCTTCAATTATATCTCCTGGAGACAGAAAGAGAGTATTAAGAGCTACGATGAAGTTACCCAGGAGACGTAAAAAGCTTGCAGCACCTGGTATTTCTAGGAGGTCTCCCATCCAAGTACTGACCAGGCCCTGCCCCGTTTAGCTTCCGAGATCTGACGAGATCGGGCGCATTCAGGACGGTGTGGCCGCAAGCCAAGAGGCCTGGCTACATGATGTCTCTTAAAGGTTGGCGGGTATTGACGGAACATCCAGCAAAAAAAAAAAAAAAAAAAGAAAAATGGATGGAAAAATATCAGTGCAGCAAATGGTGTTGACAGTAGCTGGGTACGTGTACAATACTTCAATTATATCTCCTCCAGACAGATAGAGAGTATTAAGAGCTACGATGAAGTTACCCAGGAGACGTGAAAAGCTTGCAGCACCTGGTATTTCTAGGAGGTCTCCCATCCAAGTACTGACCAGGCCCTGCCCCGTTTAGCTTCCGAGATCTGACGAGATCGGGCGCGTTCAGGACGGTGTGGCCGCTAGCCAAAAGGCCTGGCTGCATGATGTCTCTTAAAGGTTGGCGGGTATTGACGGAACTTCCAGCAAAAAAAAAAAAAAAAAAAATAGAAAAATGGAGGGAAAAATATCAGTGCAGGAAAGGGTGTTGAAAGTAGCCGGGTACGTGTACAATTCTTCAATTATATCTCCTGCAGACTGAAAGAGAGTATTAAGAGCTACGATAAAGTTACCCAGGAGACGTAAAAGTTTGCAGCACCTGGTATGTCCAGGAGGTCTCACATTCAAGTACTGACCAGGTCCTGCCCCGTTTAGCTTCCGAGATCTGACGATATCATGCGCATTCAGGACGGTGTGGCCGAAAGCCGAGAGGCACGGCTGCATGATGTCTCTTTAAGGCTGGCGGGTATTGACGGAACTTACAGCAAAAAAAAAAAGAAAAAAGAAAAATGGAGGGAAAAATATCAGTGCAGCAAAGGGTTTTGAAAGTAGCCGGGTACGTGTACAATTCTTCAATAATATCTCCTACAGACTGAAAGAGAGTATTAAGAGCTATGATGAAGTTACCCAGGAGACGTAAAAAGCTTGCAGCACCTGGTATTTCCAGGAGGTCACCCATCCAAGTACTGACCAGGCCCTGCCCCGTTAGCTTCCGAAATCTGATGAGATCGGGCGTGTTCAGGACGGTGTGGCTGCAAGCCAAGAGGCCGGGCTGCATGATGTCTCTTAAAGGCTGGCGGGTATTGACGGAACTTCCAGCAAAAAATAAAAAATAAATAAATAGAAAAATGGAGGGAAAAATATCAGTGCAGAACAGGGTGTTGAAAGTAGCCGGGTACATGTACAATTCTTCAATTATATCTCCTCCAGACTGAATGAGAGTATTAAGAGCTACGCTGAAGTTACCCAGGAGATGTAAAAAGCTTTCAGCACCTGGTATTTCCAGGAGGTCACCCATCCAATTACTGACCAGACCCTGCCCAGTTTTTCTTCCGAGATCTGACGAGATTTTGCAACTTCAGGACGGTGTGGCCTCAAGCCAAGAGGCCTGGCTGCATGATGTCTCTTAAAGGCTGGAGGGTATTGATGGAACTTCCAGCAAGAAACAAAAGAAAAAAGAAAAATGGAGGGAAAAATATCAGTGCAGCAAAGCGTGTTGAAGGTAGCCGGGTACGTGTACAATTCTTCAATTATATCTCCTCCAGACAGATAGAGAGTATTAAGAGCTACGATAAAGTTACCCAGGAGACGTAAAAGCTTGCAGCACCAGGTATTTCCAGGAGGTCTCACATTCAAGTACTGAACAGGTCCTGCCCCGTTTAGCTTCCGAGATCTGACGAGATCGGGCGCGTTCAGGACGGTGTGGCCGCAAGCCTAGATGTCTGGCTGCATGACGTCTCTTAAAGGCTGGCGGGTATTGACGGAATTTCCAGCAAAAAAAAAAAAAAAAAAATAGAAAAATGGAGGGAAAAATATCAGTGCAGGAAAGGGTGTTGAAAGTAGCCGGGTACGTGTACAATTCTTCAATTATATCTCCTGGAGACAGAAAGAGAGTATTAAGAGCTACGATGAAGTTACCCAGGAGACGTAAAAAGCTTGCAGCACCTGGTATTTCTAGGAGGTCTCCCATCCAAGTACTGACCAGGCCCTGCCCCGTTTAGCTTCCGAGATCTGACGAGATCGGGCGCATTCAGGACGGTGTGGCCACAAGCCGAAAGGCCTGGCTACATGATGTCTCTTAAAGGTTGGCGGGTATTGACGGAACTTCCAGCAAAAAAAAAAAAAAAAAAATGGATGGAAAAATATCAGTGCAGCAAAGGGTGTTGACAGTAGCTGGGTACGTGTACAATACTTCAATTAAATCTCCTCCAGACAGATAGAGAGTATTAAGAGCTACGATAAAGTTACCCAGGAGACGTAAAAGCTTGCAGCACGAGGTATTTCCAGGAGGTCTCACATTCATGTACTGACCAGGTCCTGCCCCGTTTAGCTTCCGAGATCTGACGAGATCGGGCGCGTTCAGGATGGTGTGGCCGCAAGCCGAGATGCCTGGCTGCATGATGTCTCTTAAAGGCTGGCGGGTATTGACGGAACTGCCAGCAAAAAAAAAAAAGAAAAATAGAGGGAAAAATACCAGTGCAGCAAAGGGTGTTGAAAGTAGCCGGGTACGTGTACAATTCTTCAATTATATCTTCTCCAGACAGAAAGAGAGTATTAAGAGCTACGATGAAGTTCCCCAGGAGACGTAAAAAGCTGGCAGCACCTGGTATTTCCAGGAGGTCTCACATTTAAGTACTGACCAGGTCCTGCCCCGTTTAGCTTCCGAGATCTGACAAGATCGGGCGCGTTCAGGACGGTGTGGCCGCAAGCCGAGATGTCTGGCTGCATGATGTCTCTTAAAGGCTAGCGGGTATTGTCGGAATTTCCAGCAAAAAAAAAGAAAAATGGAGGGAAAAATATCAGTGCAGGAAAAGGTGTTCAAAGTAGCCGGGTACGTGTACAATTCTTCAATTATATCTCCTGGAGACAGAAAGAGAGTATTAAGAGCTACGATGAAGTTACCCAGGAGACGTAAAAGCTTGCAGCACCAGGTATTTCCAGGAGGTCTCCCATCCAAGTACTGACCAGGTCCTGCCCCGTTTAGCTTCCGAGATCTTACGAGATCGGGCACGTTCAGGACGGTGTGGCCGCAAGCCAAGAGGCCTGGCTGCATGATGTCTCTTAAAGGTTGGCGGGTATTGACGGAACTTCCAGCAAAAAAAAAAAAAAAAAAAAGAAAAAAGAAAAATGGATGGAAAAATATCAGTGCAGCAAAGGGTGTTGACAGTAGCTGGATACGTGTACAATACTTCAATTATATCTCCTCCAGACAGAGAGAGAGTATTAAGAGCTACGATAAAGTTACCCAGGAGACGTAAAAGCTTGCAGCACTAGGTATTTCCAGGAGGTCTCACTTTCATGTACTGACCAGGTCCTGCCCCGTTTAGCTTCCGAGATCTGACGAGATCGGGCGCGTTCAGGATGGTGTGGCCGCAAGCCGAGATGCCTGGCTGCATGATGTCTCTTAAAGGCTGGCGGGTATTGACGGAACTGCCAGCAAAAAAAAAAAAGAAAAATAGAGGGAAATATACCAGTGCAGCAAAGGGTGTTGAAAGTAGCCGGGTACGTGTACAATTCTTCAATTATATCTCCTGGAGACAGAAAGAGAGTATTAAGAGCTACGATGAAGTTACCCAGGAGACGTAAAAAGCTTGCAGCACCTGGTATTTCTAGGAGGTCTCCCATCCAAGTACTGACCAGGCCCTGCCCCGTTTAGCTTCCCGAAATCTGACAAGATCGGGCGCGTTCAGGATGGTGTGGCCGCAAGCCGAGATGCCTGGCTGCATGATGTCTCTTAAAGGCTGGCGGGTATTGACGGAACTGCCAGCAAAAAAAAAAAAAAAAAAAAGAAAAAAGAAAAATGGATGGAAAAATATCAGTGCAGCAATGGGTGTTGAAAGTAGCCGGGTACGTGTACAATACTTCAATTATATCTCCTCCAGAAAGAAAGAGAGTATTAAGAGCTATGATGAACTCACCTAAAGGATTATTAGGAACACCATACTAATACTGTGTTTGACCCCCTTTCGCCTTCAGAACTGCTTTAATTCTACGTGGCATTGCTTCAACAAGGTGCTGAAAGCATTCTTTAGAAATGTTGGCCCATATTGATAGGATAGCATCTTGCAGTTGATGGAGATTTGTGGGATGCACATCCAGGGCACGAAGCTCCCGTTCCACCACATCCCAAAGATGCTCCATTGGGTTGAGATCTGGTGACTGTGGGGGCCAGTTTAGTACAGTGAACTCATTGTCATGTTCAAGAAACCAATTTGAAATGATTCGACCTTTGTGACATGGTGCATTATCCTGCTGGAAGTAGCCATCAGAGGATGGGTACATGGTGGTCAAAAAGGGATGGACATGGTCAGAAACAATGCTCAGGTAGGCCGTAGCATTTAAACGATGCCCAATTGGTACTAAGGGGCCTAAAGTGTGCCAAGAAGACATCCCCCACACCATTACACCACCACCACCAGCCTGCACAGTGGTAACAAGACATGATGGATCCATGTTCTCATTCTGTTTACGCCAAATTCTGACTCTACCATCTGAATGTCTCACCTCTTTTTCCTATTTGTAGTGGAGATGAGTGGTACCCGGTGGGGTCTTCTGCTGTTGTAGCCCATCCGCCTCAAGGTTGTACGTGTTGTGGCTTCACAAATGCTTTGCTGCATACCTCGTTTGTAACTAGTGGTTATTTCAGTCAAAGTTGCTCTTCTATCAGCTTGAATCAGTCGGCCCATTCTCCTCTGACCTCTTGCATCAACAAGGCATTTTCGCCCACAGGACTGCCGCATACTGGATGTTTTTCCCTTTTCACACCATTCTTTGTAAACCCTAGAAATGGTTGTGCGTGAAAATCCCAGTAACTGAGCAGATTGTGAAATACTCAGACCGCCCCGTCTGGCACCAACAACCATGCCACGCTCAAAATTGCTTAAATCACCTTTCATTCCCATTCAGACATTCAGTTTGGAGTTCAGGAGATTGTCTTGACCAGGACCACACCCCTAAATGCATTGAAGCAACTGCCATGTGATTGGTTGATTAGATAATTGCATTAATGAGAAATTGAACAGGTGTTCCTAATAATCCTTTAGGTGAGTGTATATGTATGTATGTGTATGTATGTCCAATTGCTTTGACAATACAAATGAAATGAATTGAGAGAGAGAGAGAGAGAGAGAGAGAGGGAGAGAGAGAGAGAGAGAGGAATATGAGCTCCTAAAAAACATTTGTTTTTATACATAAGCGGATTTAATTTGTGATTTACAAATGAATATATAGCACTATAAACATACACAGAAGACATGGAATAGAAATTCAGAAGAAAAAGTATTCAAAAAATAATAATTTTAAGAGAAACACAAAAAGAAGAAAGCAGAGAGACAGTTCAGGAAGAAAAGTCAGAAAAGAAAAGCTGAAGACAAGAATTGGAGGTAAGAGACAAATAATTAAACAAAAAAATATGTATTAATAAAATAAATAAGCATTCTCAGTAGTTGACTCAGCCAATGAAAATGCAGAGCTCCGATTTGAATAGAGTGACAGTAGGAGAGAGCCCAACTGCCACTGAGACTGATAGAAATCTATCGAACAGCAGTCTGACTGCAGAGCTGCCTTTTGAAATCCGATACCCTGAAGACATTCGCTCTGCACAGGCTAAGAAGGACTACAAACAAGCTGTGATGAGAGCATCTCCTGAGACCCTCATCCTAGACTACACCGGTAAAGGAGAAAACAGGGTCAAGAACAATCTACTGTTCTACACCGCCTTTCACAAAACCCTGTGCCAGACATACCCCAATAACAACAAGAGGGGCATTAGCAGAGGCAGGCAGATCTCAGTGCTGGTAGAGAAAGACACAGACAGTGTGATGCTCACTTTTAATGTATACCACAACGGGACCATCATGGTGCAGGGCAGCGAGAGCAGCCTGGACCAATTAGCTCTCGGCTTCCACACCTCAAAGCAGCAGACTGAGGTAGAGAAACAAGAGCCAGAGCCGGCCACCCTGCAGTCTGCCCCCAGCCACACGGAGCCAGACAGTGCCCCATCTCCCACAGACTGCCCCCCTGTCTCCCCAAAACTCTCTAGCAACATTAAAACACTAAAGGAATGCCTATCAGTGCTGGAGCTGGAGATTGCGGAGTTCAGGGAGCAGACCTTGAGCACCCTGGCCCAGACCTCCTTGTGTGATCAGCTCCGGGATGAGATGCACAGACTAAAGATGCAGCACAAGGCTGAGATCCATGAGCTGAGAGCAGCAGTGAGAGACCTGGAGGAGCAGAGCCAAACCCTGAGGACGGAGCTGCGCAGAGCGAGGGAGGAGCTGACCTGGACACCCCAGCACAGCTAGCTGAGGAGCCTGCAGAGCCAGCTGGAGGAGCTAAGAGAGGAGCTACACATCACTGGAGCACAGAGACTGCACTGCACTGACCCCACAACACCTCCAACCCCTGACGCACCCACTGATCCACCCACACTCCCCACCACTCCTGACACACCCACTATCACCAGACCTGCCACTAATACACAACCCCCTGAAACGCCACTCCCCCAAAACACACCCGCTGCCCCCACCACTCCCGACGCAAACCCGGAGTGGCAGGTCAATGCAGAGGTGGTCATTCTGAGCGAATCCAATGGGAAGTTCCTGGTTGAGAGGCGCCTCTTCCCTGGGCGAAAAGTGAAAAAGCTTTGGTGCTCCACAGCACAGAGAGCCCTGGAGCTGCTCTCCAAGAGGAGGCTTTGCCAAGTCAAACACATCCTCATCCACACCGGCACTAACGACCTGAGTGCCCGCAGGGGCGATGTGGCCTCAGCCCTGAGACAGGTAGCAACGAAAGCCACAGAGGAATTCCCAACTGCCAAAATTTCCATCTCCACACTGCTGCCCCGCACAGACGTGCCCCTGCACATCATCCAGGCCATCAACGCAGAAGTGTCCCGAAGATGTGCCCTCCTCCCCAACGTCCACCTGGCACACCACTGAGACATCCAGCCACATCACCTGTATGACCACGTCCACCTCAACAAGACGGGTGTGAGGATCATCTCAAAGGTCCTCAAGGACACAACCCTGGGCCGAAACCCCACACACCCCCACCTCGAGACCAGGAGCAAACCCCCCAGCCCCCGGCCACATCCCCAGCCACCGGCTCCACCCCAGCCCCAGCCCCTGAGACCCCGCGGCCCCATTCCCCACCCCCCCATCCCCAGAGGGCCCGTCCAGCACAGCAGAGCGGACAGCCGGGGACCAGCACAGCCACACAGCCACGCAGCAGCGGCTTCCAGAGCCTGGAGGCCCGATGCTGCCCAGCTGGCCCAGATAAGGCAACTCCTCAGTGTCATCTGTTCCACACTGCTGAGTTAACTGAGCCTCAACACACATATATATGGTTGTGGAGATGGAGAGTAAGAAAAAATGTGATTTAATTATTCTGATATTTTGATGCAAACATAAAATCTTTGAGTGATTATTATGTATATCCATATATAATTATTAATAGTAATATAATATCAGTTGTAGACCACAAATTAAACTTTCTTATGTAGAAGAGACAAGTATAATAAAATATATTAACATGTCCTTTAAAATAAGCAGTTGGAATATGCAGGGTTTACGCTCCTCAACTTTTGGAATGAAGAGCACAGGCCCTGAACTGATCAACACTGTAAATAGTTCAGATGTTTTCATTCTTGTAGAGACTTCGTGCTGTGCAGATATGTCTATACACTGGATGGATACAATGGATACAGGGAGCTGATTGTGCCCTCCTATATAAAACCCAAAGTCAGGTGTGGCAGGGCCTCGTGGGGGATTATCGTGTGGTACAGGGAGGAGCTCCGAGCAGCCCTATGCCCAGTACAGAGAGGAGACACACACCTGTGGATGAAAATCAGAAAAGACACCCTACAAAATAACACAGATATATACCTATGTGCAATTTATATGCCACCCGCAGACTCCCCCTACTATAATGAGGAAGGCTTTCATGAGCTTCAAAACGAAATCTGCCACTTCCAGACCCTGGGCTCTGTACTGCTGTGTGGCGATCTCAATGCCAGGACTGGCAGAGAGATGGACTACATCAATACAGAGGGGAACACACACCTGTTCGGAGACTCCCCGCTGTGCCACACACACACCTCCACACTGACACAGCCACGACAGCGTGGTAAACAAGAGCAGGAAGCAGGTAGTGCGCCTATGTAAAAGCCTGGGTCTATATATCATCAATGGCAGGACCAGGGGGTACTCTCTGGGGAGATTCACATACTGCTCGGCTCTGGGCAGCAGTGTGGTGGACTACGCCATAACTGACCTGGACCCACAAGCCAACAATGCGTTTATAGTCAGACAACAATCTCCACTATCAGACCACAGCCAAATAACACTTTACCTAAAAAGATCAGCGCAGCCACAAGTCAGAGCCAAACTTCCCACAAAACTGGTCTCCCTGCCACCCAGTTAGAGATGGTCAGAGCCCAGCACAGAGAACTACACAAGAGCCCTGAATAGTGATGAGATTGAAAACATGTTAGACAGATATCAATCCTCACACTAGCAAATAAACCAAAACGGAATAAACTCAGCCACCAAAACACTGAATGAAATATTTGAGAGACTGGCTTTAAAATCAAACATTAAAACAATTAAAAACCAAAATATGAAATCGTCTAAAAGAAAAAAAGAACAGTGGTGTGACCAGGAGTGTGAAACTTCTAGGAAACACCTGAGACATCTCTCCAACACTAAACACAGAGAGCCCGACAACCAGGAGGCTCGCCTCAGCTACTGCCAGGCCCTGCGGCACTACAAGCAACTCCTCAGTAAGAAAAAAGACCACTATATGGGCAGAATAAATACCCCAAAAACAAAAAATGAAATACCAATTCAAAATGGAGAAATCTGGAAAACACACTTTGAAAAACTTTACCAAAATGTTGAAAACAATCCAAAGCCAGAACAGGTTAAAATATTAAAAAACCTAAATAAATTGGAAGAAATCATTAAGAATAACCAAAATCCCTTAGATAACCCATTTACAATACAGGAACTAAAACATCAACTCAAAATCCTCAAACCCAGGAAAGCCAGCGGCCCCGACAGCATCAGCCCTGAGATGCTGAAGCACAGCAGCCCGCAGCTGCAGGAGGCTCTGCTCAAACTCTTTAACCTGGTGCTGAGAGCCGGGTGTTTCCCTGAGGTCGGGAATCAAGGATTGATCACCCCGATTTTTAAAAGTGGAGACAAATTAGACCCCAATAACTACTGGGGCAGCTGTGTGAGCAGTAACCTGGGGAAGGTGTTCTGCAGTATCATCAACGCCCAGATACTGGCCTTCCTTACCAAGCACAGTGTCCTGAATAAGAGTCAGATTGGCTTCCTACCAAAACACAGCACAACCGATCATATTTACACTCTACACACCCTCATAAATAAATATACCCAAAACAATAAAGGAAAAATATTTGCCTGTTTTGTAGACTTTAGAAAGGCATTTGACTCAATCTGGCACAAGGGAT